>NW_027666330.1:0-96080 GCF_963455335.1 Martes martes
CTGTGATGATTATGATAATTCATTAAGTCTAAAATTCCTCAAAACTTCTAGGTCGTTTCCCACAACCTACAGATTTGAAATCTTAGTTCCTTAACATGGTTTTTGAGCCCTTTGTCTTTTCCTCCCCATTTCTAAAAACCTTACTCCTTATAATTATGTGGAGATAATGAATTCCTGATAGTCACTGAATATGTTGCCCTTTCCCTAGTCTCCTGCATGACTTCCTGTGTCTCAGATACCACACCTAATCCCCTGGCTCTTCTACATGCTCTGAAGCTCTTCTGTATAAAGTACAATTCCTTCAGGTCTCAGTTGTCATGTGACTTCATCCACAAGGTTTCCTAGCTGCCAAGACTGGACTAAGAGAAACATCTTTGTACAGTGTATTTTCAAATTCTATTCATAAGAGCATATATATTAAGCACCAAGGATTTAATGAATATTGTTGAACAAATCAGTAATAAGTAAGCTAAAAGACATTTGATATCCAAATTGGTCAACTAAAGTCAGTAGGGCCTAAGGGAATAGTACAGTAAGGTATTCTTGTTTGGGTCCATATTATATGTGTATACCAGACTCAGCATGATCTTTGCCTTGCCTTCCTAATAAATATGTTAGTTCCACATAAAGTAGTCATTTTTTAATGTTGGAAACCATTGAGGTAGACACTAATTAGCATCATTATTTCTTCCTAATATTCTAAAGATCAGTTAAAATAATCTTACCATGTAGCCCTTTTTTGGTAGAATTTTGTCATTTTTTTCATTTATATGCAAGACTCCACATCTTTTATATTTTAAGGTAAAAATGTTTTATTGTTGTTTTTTCCATGTGGTAAAATCTCAAATTTAGATATTAAACTCATTTTATTATCCATTAACCTCTAGTAACTACTGATAATAGAGTAAGTCCCTATATTAGGCAATATTTAAAATTTAACAAAAAATTTGGATCCTCCTTCACCTTGATTTAAGAATGTAAGCTGGTAGAGTATTTATAACAAAATATTACCTATTGTTGCTGGTATGCCTATCAGGGAGATATTATCATACCATATTGAACCAAAGGAATCCATGTTCAATTGTCATCAATCACTATAATAAAATATAAATGCCTTGCTTAAACTAAGATAGACTCTGGATGCCAGAAAACATCAAAAGGAGGTTTTCACTGTGTTTGCAATAAGAAGTTTCTCTTGGTTAAGGACCAAGCATCACTATGGGGCTTAAAGTTTGGATACCTTCTTAGACTGCCTATAGTCATGAAGCAAAAGACGACGGCAGAAATAGAAATGTAAGGTCTGTAATTTGCAGTCTGATCTCCTGAGAAAGCAACATGAAGAGAGTAGGTTTAATGTGTCTAGAATCTTGAATATGAATCCCCTATTTGCTGCATTAACTGCAAATGTAGATGAGAGTCTTTGTCCTCTTGTCTTTCAAAGAGATGATGGACCATATTTCCCTCCTGCTCAAGCATTCTAAATTTCAAGCAGCATCAGGGACACTAATTCATTCCATATCAAACAAACTTCTTCACTTTCTATTGTTTCCTTTCTTAAATATGCTCTAAGCCCTTCATTACATTCACTTTTATTTTTTTTTTTATTTTATTTCTTTTCAGTGTTCCAGCATTCATTGTTTATGCACCACACCCAGTGCTCCATGAAATATGTGCCCTCCATAATATCCACCACCAGGCTCACCCAATCCCCTCTCCCCTCCAAAACCCTCAGTTTGTTTCTCAGAGTCCACAGTCTCTCATGGTTTGTCCCCCACCCTCCAATTTCCCCCATGTTATTCCTTATGCTCCACAAGTAAGTTAGATTTGAGATTGGTTACTTCCCTCAGTAAATAATTTAGATATTTATTTTTAAAAGTGAATGTTCCACTTAACTTGTGGAACATTCACTTTTAAAAATAAATATCTAAATTATTTACTGAGGGATGTAACCAACCTCAAATCTAACATTCTGATTTCTTGAAAAAAAAAATCCAAATAGTCAAGTATATTGAAATTAAAAAGTCTGCAAGGTTTACAATTGGAGACCTATGTATCTTGGAAAATACATGGCAAAACTGCTAAACTTTAAAATCAAAGTGAGTTAATTGTACATTTTCAAGCAATCTTCAACCAGTTTGCAAATAAGCACACGCTAGAGAGAATTTGTTATTTAACATTTAGCAGAATTATTTCTGTCTGGAAATTATTTCTTTAAAAAAAGGTATATTATTTCTAGGCATAAAAATCTGGAATGTTTCTTGATGGAATAATACACTGTACATGCACTGGACTCTATGTGAAGGACCTAGACTAATATATCTCCTTAGATTGCCTAAACTTTCCCTTTTCAAATATTAAGGCCAGTGTATTATAGAAAGATGATTCATTAAAGGTTAGATATATCAGTAAGCATTCATATAGTAAGTCAATTAAACATTTTATAATTTCTTGGGTGTCCATAATTTCCATGTGTGTGGTAGTGGTAGCATTGGTGGTGGTGGTGGTAATGATGTATGAGTGTGTGGGCAGAGCCACATGAACATACTTGTATATATGTGAAGTCACTTGTAGGAGATTTCATGCAGAATAAATAATTAAATGTAGCACAATTATTGGACATACCTTTACCAACATAATCTCTAAAATAAGCAGAATAATTTTAATAATACCTCATAATTCACACTTTAATTAATATAAAATATTGTTTTAATGTCAAATAATGTAATAATATTTTGATGTGGTAAACACAATGAGTTAAGTGATATCTAGATATACATATTAAATGAATAGTTTCATATATCTTAAAAGCTTATAAACATGAATATCAACTCCTCCTTAAAAGATGCTATACCACTGATCCAATGGTGATAACTTTAGTCATAATTATATTAATGTTGATTTAATGTGAACCCAGAAGCAGTTTTCCCAACTTCAGCCTCTTCCTATACACACATAAATGATTTGTCATAGATTAAACAGATATCTATTTCCTCTCTCACTCTTTCTCCCTTTCTCCTATTAAAGACCAAATATATGTTAATGGATTTACTGAATGTTAGGAACAATCATACTGACTGCCTTATTCATATTGTTTTGTTTAATCCTTAGTATAACATAAAATTTATACACATTTAATCTATTCATCTCTTCATTCCCACCTCAAAATCTAAATGTTATGGGCTGTTTTCATGCATTATACCAATCTTGGGATTATTCTGTACACACATACACACACACACTCACACAAATGTCTAAGTTTAGGTAGGATGTGAATATGAGCTTCAAAGATACCTAAAAGTTGCAAATATGTTTCTATTAAAAATCATTCCTGTGGGGCGCCTGGGTGGCTCAGTGGGTTAAAGCCTCTGCCTTCGGCTCAGGTAATGATCCCGGGGTTCTGGGATCTAGCCCCGCGCCAGGCTCTCTGCTCAGCGGGGAGCCTGCTTCCTCCTCTCTCTCTGCCTGCCTCTCTGCCTACTTGTGATCTCTCTCTGTCCAATGAATAAATTAAAAAAAAAATCATTCCTGATGTGAAATCAGTGTAGACTTTGTTAGACACTTTTTTTGTACGTAAGAGATTTTGTTTTCTTGTTTAAATTATAAAATGACCCTAGTTCTTTGAAGTGAGATCTCTGTAACAAATGATAATGGTCAATCTAACATTTCAGTATAATAAGCAAATTAGAGTAACTAAGTAACTGAGTAATTTCTTTAAAAACTAATTACACAACCATTATACCTTGGGGTTGTTGCAAAGATTAAAAGAGATCTAAATATACTACCTTTTATACAGTGATGTACTACATATTTTTTATTAGTAAGAAAGTATTATAAGTTACCACCATGATTTCCTTTATGTCAATTCTTCTTGACTCAATAGGAAATAAAATAACAAAACATTAAGTATTATTCAAGTTAATATTTAAGTATCTAACAAAAATTTAAAAGGGAAATGTTTAGTTACATCCCAGAAAATGTTTTATTTTTCAATTTTCAAGTTTTTTTATTTAATTAAACTAGTTCAAATCTTTCAAAGGAAACATAATTAGATTTTTCGAGTATTTAATAACTTGTAGTTTGTTATTCTCTGACCTACAGCAGACTTTATTACATAGGAAAATTAGCATTTCTCTTATAACTCCATGCCTTCTGTTTATCTGATTTTATTGACTGCCTTCATTAAATTGACAGAATATATTAGTAATTGATTTTGTGATAAAATAAGTAATTGTAATTAATTACTTTTAAAATCATTTACATAAATTGATTCTCCACAAGCTCTCATTTGTGCTTTTTTAGATTTCATGCTTTTGGGTCATAATATACAAAACACAGTAATTCAACTTCCCTTGGCCAGATGGGGACATAAAATACCCTCTGTGTTTTTTTTTTTTTTCTATTTTCTAAGTCAATAGCATTTTATTAAATAAGTCCTAAATACCTCTGACTAGCTCAAGTTCTTGAACCATATATAACTCCAATTAGCTGCAGATGCCCTGAATTAAGAGAAACATTGACATTTTATCATAAAGTCAAATAATTGTATGTAGAAGAATCAAGAGTATGGGATCAAATCTGCGTACAGAAACCCCCAACATTTACTGTTTTTCAAAATAAACATGTTCCTTTATACAATTCAATAATTGTAACTATAAATGGATAATTTTGCTTCAATTTCTTTTGCTGCTACCTATAATTTCTTTTTGTGTTGCAAATTAACTTCCTTTTTAAAAAGAATTTGCCAATATTTTGGGTTAGAACCATCTTACATGCATATTGCAGTATAGAATCTTTAGCAAGATTCGGTTTAATGGTCAGCAACAGACCAATCACTCATTCATTTCTGTCTCATTTTAAAGAATTTTTCTTTTAACATTAGACTAGTGGTTATTATGACCCTATGAAAATTAACTATTATATGTTGTCTCTAGTTACAGAATAGTAGCAACTGATAGCACACGTGAGCAATTTTGTAATTCTCTTTTCTAAAATACAGTGTTACATCATATAATCTTATGACATCCTTTGAAAAGGAAGGCTTTATAACCTTACTTTCAAAAATTAATAAATAAATGAACACTGCCATTTATCTTTCATGTTTTTCATATCAATAAGAAATGAAAAATATATCAGATAGATATTAATTCTGTCAATGTTATCTTGGGCAACATTTGAGTGATAAGACTGATTCTCATATAGCCCAGGAGTTACAACACTGACATTAAATTTCAATGGCCACATAACATTGACCTTAGAGAAATGAAGGGTTAGAAATCACACATTTTTTCCTGTGCTGTAATGATATTCTCAAAGTTCAGGAATGATTTGGCAATATTAATTGGTTGCTACTTCAGCCAAGTTCTGCTACTGATGGTCAAGGAAGCAGGTCTGGTGGTATAAACAATATATGAAGGCTACGTGAGGGCTTGAAAGAAGGAAGGGAGGAAGTTATATTTTCCCTTTGTTAAGGAATCATCTCCCCTCCACATACTGGCAAATATCAGTCAGAATCACAACAATTCTGAATAGCCCATAACCAAGATAGAGTTATTGTTACAATTTAGCATAGGAGCATAGATAATCCTAAAGATGAATTTTAATGGACTCTAATTCTAAATTAAGAACAGTTCATAAAACCATGGCAATTTGGTTAAAAGATCAGAACGATAAAACAAACAAACAAACAAAATCCCAAACACTATAAAAACCTACATATAAATAGAATTAAATATTCATATATATAGTTCATAACATACACTTAGTTATATAAAATGCAGGAAATAAACATTATGCAGTATTAATCCTGGACATTACAAAGAAGAGAACATTTATATGAGTCCTAAATGTACAGGGGAAAACAAACAAACAAACAAACAAACCCTTATATACTAAGTACCAATTTGCATTGAAGGCAAAGAGAATATTTTGGCATCTCATTTTTATATTGTATGTTTCAGTGGAAAATAAATATTAAATTAATATATAAACTTTTGAAGGTTTTTTTTAAATATTAAATGAGTTTCAAACAGATGCATTTTGTTTTGAATGTGCCCTAGATTATTGAATTATTTTTAAAATTTGGGTTTCTGAATATTAATTTAAATGTTTATAGGTCCTCTACTAGATTTAAAGAGTTATTAACTTGTTTTTGTAAGCAACAATTGTTTCAGGCTATTATTCTAAATTCTATATATAGGTTATAGTTGTTGAAAAACAGTCGTAAGGCTTCCCTTCATACCAACAGATGTACTACTAAACTTTTAAAATTCCTTTAAGTTCAGTTGTTTATCTTTGCTGCTCATATGTCCTAAGATTACTATATCTTTCCCAAATATATTAGAATT
This sequence comes from Martes martes, assembly GCF_963455335.1. Lineage (NCBI taxonomy): Eukaryota > Metazoa > Chordata > Mammalia > Carnivora > Mustelidae > Martes > Martes martes. The sequence continues at coordinate 6,345 of NW_027666330.1, forward strand.
CTGTATTTTCTGCTTCAATTTGAATTATTTCATAGGTTGTTATATTTGTTCCCTGAATACAATACTTATTTTCTATGGTCATTAATCAATGCCACTTGTGCTAAGAGGCTATTCAAGGATTTCTGCCTAATAGTCAAGGAAATTGTATTTATTGGTAGGGAAATCCTTAGCTACAGCTACTAAACTGCTATTAGTGCAATCCTTAACAGCTCATTACCACAGGAAGATATGCTATGAACAGCACAGCTTAAATGAAAACAACATTAAAAAGAAGAAAAAAAGTTGGGGCATCTGGGTGGCTCAGTCATTAAGTATCTGCCTTCAGCTCAGGTCATGATCCCAGGGTCTTGGGATCCAGCCCTGCATCAGGCTCCCTGTTCAGTGGGAAGCCTATTTCTCCTTCTCCCACTCTTCCTGCTCATGTTTCCTCTCTCACTGTCAAATAAATGAATAAAATCTTAAAAAAAAAAAAAGTTATTATTTTATCCTGCCCTGACAAATCTCAGCCCAGCAGAATAAACTCCAAATTGATAAGGGGGGGAAAAAAAAGCTATGACAAGATGAAAGAGCATTTCTATTTTGTTGTTGTTATGAAAGAAACTTTATGAAGCATTCAAATTACATGTACAAATTGCTTCATCCAAGAATTATCAATATCTTATGAGGCAACAGACTCTCCATCTCAGGAAAAAAAAAAAATGCACTAAAAAAGTTCCAGTAAAAAAAGCGAATAAAAATTTGGCCTTATGTTAGCAATGAGACTATTACACATTGCACTCTTGGTAGTATCTTGGAATTGGTCACCAATAATTTTGGCAAACTCTTATGTATCAGTTTCTAAAAATTTGTTATACAGGTGCTAGGGAAAGAAAACAAATGTGATAAAAAATAATATTGGATTGTGATGGTAGACTGGATACAATGGTCTCTTTTCTTCCATTTTCAGCTTCTATTATGTGACCCAAAAAAAGATGCTAAGATAAATTAGTATATCTAAGACTGGTATTGACAAAGAAAAAATATACCAAAAGTTTCTAGAAACTAGAAAACAAATGGAATCAACCTTAATGAAAGATCTGAGAAAGCCAGACCCTAAAATGAGCCCAGGGTTCCAGAATTGTAAGCATTATAAAGTTGCTACAAGATAGATCAGTTGATTCAAGGAACAGAGGTTAGTACAAGAGGTTTCCTCAGGGTGACTCATTGTAATCTAATAGTTCAGATTAGATCTAACAATAGTTTAGATTAGATCTAACAAGTTTGGCCTCACTATTATCACTCTTTTCTCAGACCCATATACTTGAGATGAGCAAAGGACAACAGCTAAGCTTGTCCTGAAATAAGCTGAAACTTAATGGCAAGTGTAACAAAAATAAATTCTAAAAATTAAATGAACATACAATATAGCAGACATTTGAGTAAAGGTAACCTCTATAAGACAGATAACCAACAAATAGAACTGACATCAAAAGAAACAGAGATTATAATACAAATAGAAGTTGAAAAAACATAGTAAATAGTTTGGGGGAAAGTCAAGAGAATGCTGCATTTCCATAAAGTAATAAGAGTATGTTGTGAAGAAAAAAATAGAAGTCTTGGAAATTAAACAAAAATGTGTACACACACACCAAAAAATCTCAGTTGGCCAGCTGAATGTGAAAAAATAAGGTACAATCATAAAGCAAATAGTAATTGGGAAGATTGGGCTAAAGTAGTCCCTCATAACCCAATATGATGGGAAAAGGAAATAAAACAATATGAACAAAGGAGACATGGAAAATAGACCTGTAAGTATTAATAAACTTCCAAAAGGAGCTAAAAATGTGTTTAGTTTGCAGAATGAAAGAAAAGAAGAGCCAATTAGATTTAACATAATACTAATTATAAAGGAAATAATCATAAGGCCTTAAAGGTCAATCATAACTATAATAAAAGATATAACTATAATAACAGGTATAACTACCTAATATTTACAGAGTGTACTGTGTATGCTACATGAGTCTACATAGTATAATACTTAACCTTTTGTAATGATTATAGTATCATCATACTCTTCTCATTTTAAAAATGGTTGAAGAAATGGAAACAAAACAACCAATTTTAACAAAGTCATAAGCAAAAATGTTGTGGAAATGGAATTTGAGCAAAGGCAGATTAACTCTAGAGTTTATGTGTTCAGCCACTATTATTCTGTTATTGTTAAAGAAATATGCTTACTATTAGTATCAAACCTCTCTGTGTCATATTCTAAGGAATAGAGGAACAATATTAGAAAAACTTGGAAATGGCTTTGAACTCCAAATACTAAATTTAGAAAAAATAATATTCAAGTAGGACAGCAAAATAAGGACATTCTCAAACAATTCCATTAAAATTAAGTAACAAGATATTTCTTCCAACATATATAATTTTTAATAGAGAAGCAAATGGAAATTTTGTTTAAGTCAAAATAAGTGCTACTGCATATGTTAAACAAAATCTAAACTAAAGTCTTAAATGGGAAGGGGAAATGGGACTGACAAAATAGGGAAAGGAAACATTCAACCTTTCCTCCATGTTCTTATGCATATATACCTTTTACAACTAGCATGTATTTTTTTGTGATAAAGTAGGAAAAAAAGATAAGAACATAAATTGAACAAATTAAAAAATGCTTCAGGGAGAATAACACCACTGAAGCAAAAGTTTTAAAAAAGATGATATTCCGTAAATAAACCAAGTTTTGGAATAAATAAATCACTATGTTAGAGAGACAATAAAATATATTTTTTAATTGAAAGAAACTAAATTCATACTCACCATAAACCTTAAATAACTTCTGCCCTTAATAACAATAAAGAAAAAATGAAGGGCTAGTGAGGGAATAAAAATATTTGTATATTTACTTCATTTCTCATATAAATTGACTGTTGTCATCATTTTTAAAATAAAAATAATCATGATTTAGCAAACCACCAGTGGTTTTGTACTAACGTAAGACTGGGAAATATTTTTAATTAAAAAAAAAAAGGAAGCAAAATTCAACCATAATATGTGCAGAACATACTGCTGGAAAAATAGGTCTGGGGGCTACTGGGTGGCTCAGTTCGTTAAATGTCCCAATCTTGATTTTGGCTCAGGTCATGATCTCAGAGTCATGGATCCAGTCGGGGAAGTTTTCATGCTTAGTGGAAAGTCCGGATTTCTCCCTCTCCTTCTCCATCTGTCTCCCTCTGTTCTTCCCCCTGCTTGCTCTCTTTCTCTTTCTCTTTCCCTCTCTCAAATAAATAAATAAATAACTCTTTAAAAAAAAAAAAGAAAGAAAGAAAGAAAGGAAAGAAGAGTAGGAAAGTGGGTCTGAAGTGGATTATGGAGGATTTTAATACCATCTGAAAGAAAGTTGGGCTTTATCATCATGCTGTTCATGATGAGTTAGTGCAGAGATGTGAAGGGAGAGATACATGGGGCTAAAACAATTTTAGGAACAAATAGCTTATGGCTTGCAGAGTATCTTTTTAGAACAAGAGAAACAGTTTACAAACCAAAACAGAAATCCAGACATGAGGCAGACAGACTCAAGATAAAAGCAAGAAAGAGAAGACGTAGGGAAATATTTAGATGAGATGTTTTAAAGGTAAGTAACTGGATGTGGAATTAGAGGGACAGTGAAAAGGCTGGAAAGAATACAAAAGATATTAAATTTCTAAGTTGATTGGATAGGAGAATAGTAATCCCATTAAAAAAAAAAAAGAAATTAGAATGAAGCATGGAACAGAGATTTCCAAAATGCATATATTACATAAATTGTTTAAGGAATCCAATAAAACTTAGCTGAAGCACTTCAAAATTTAAAGACTTGAAAAACTCAAGGTACCATTGACTTTTTTTTTAACTTTAAAATTCAACCCTAGAATGCATCTTTAATTATCATCTTTCTTTGAAAACCACTAATAACTAAATTCATATCTTATTTCTATCAAATTACTTAAATCTCAGAAAACAGATATCTAAATTCTTGGTTCATCAGTGAACAGTAACTGGTAAGTATTTTATTGTATTTCTATTTTTAATCCAGGCATAATTTTTGATGAATAAGGACATTAGAATCAATGAACCATAATATTTGACAGATTTATGATACTTCATTTTTTCTCCTTACTTTGGTTCTAGGTTTACTAGCCTAGTGAGAGGAGCTAAATGAAGATGAAGACAAGGAAGAGGGAGCTGTTGCTACATTGAGGTCAATTTTTAACAAATGAAGTCAAATTAGCATCAATATAATTTAACTACAAATATAGAAAGAGCAGCAGTAAATTACAAAGATCAGTAATTTAGTTTTATATATTCAAAAAATTGAATGTGAATGACTGAAATTTTAATTTCCTCCCTCCACAGTCCAGCCCAGAGTGCTTTCATGATAAGGCAGAGGGGTCCAACACACAGGATTCTGAGACAAAAAGACTAGGATTCTTATTCCAACTGTCCTACTCACTGGCCAGGTAACCTGGGTAGGTTGTACATTTTCTGAATGAGCCTCAGTCCCTTCAATATAGATAACAGTTAAAGTCTCTATACCCTAGGATCATGGTGGAAATTAAATCGATAATTTATGTAGAACAGGTTTACAACTGTAGGTCTTCTATAAATCCCGGATGTTAACTATTGCTAGTCCTATGACTACCAAAGGTATATTATGACTACCAGAGGTAAAATTATTTATAGTATTGTTTAATAATCCAGATAAAAATGGATTGTAGCAGTATTATTATTACAGTAGATAAACTTTGGGAAATGAAAACTACAAAGAAGAAGAGATGTTTGTACTGCTAAAAAATTATGAGGAAACCACAATATTTTCTATGTCTTAATAGCATAATTTGAATCTTTACCTTTCAGACAGTATCTTAAGTGACTAACCTGACTTGGTTATCCTGCAAACTCATGAGCCTACTTTTAGAAATACACCATCTATCACTAGGTAAGACACACATGCAATTTAGAAAGAAATCTCATTTTGCCTCTCCCAAAGTGAGTAAATATTTTTAGCTTGAACCACTTAGACTTCCTGTGCATCCTGAATCCTACTGACACTTAGTCCTTTCAAATCTTGAGCCATGAAATTCTCTCATCTCTGAATGAATCTCTGTCCCTGCCAATTTGGTTTTCAATAAGCCTGCCAACTCATTTCTAGGGAACTATTTCTAAGCCAGTCTCCTAATTTTATTTATATGTTTAAAAAATTAACTGATTAATCCCAGAATTTTGAGATTTCCATTTAGCTGGCACTGGATTAAAAAGAAAACAATATGAAACTTTTTTTTAAAGATCTATTTACTTATTTTAGAGAAAGAGAATGTGCACATGCACACATGAGCAGGGGGGAGGGAGGGGGTGGAGAAAGGGAGAGAATCTCAAGCAGAGTCTCCACTGAGCACAGAGCCCCATGTGGGGGGATCTCACAACCCTGAAGTCATGACCCTGAGATCAGGACATGAGCTGAAACCAATAGTCCAATGCTCAACCAACTGAGCTACCCAAGTGCCCCAACACTATGCTACTCTTGAGGTAAATTCCTCACATCTGCCTTAGCCAGACCAAATGAGTAATAAGAAAATAGATGGAGAAAGACATGTTTCTATCACACCAGAGAAGTGTTAATCAATTGAAATTTTCTTGAATGTTACCATGTCTCTCAAAGTATCTATTAAAATTTCACTTGTATTCTAACACTATTCCTTTCTGAGCCCAACTGATATTCTACATATATATATGTACAATATATATAAATATATATATATAAATATATATATTTATTTATATTTATATACATATACATACATATATATACATACATATATATACTTAGTTTTTTCCTATTGAGATTGAATTATTTAACCAAACTTCATATTTAATTATTTCAGTAAAGTTTAAGTTCAGAACATCTTTTCACTAATTATCCTTTTCCCTACTTCTCATACACACTCACTCCTACTTCTCATACACACTCATCATTCTCCTTCCTTAATACTTCATTTGAAGATTTCCTAATTCTCTGATATAAGCTATCTCAATAATGGCCATGTGACTGGATTTATAATAGATACATATTAAATTATCAACTATAATCTGCTGCTTTAAACCCCATAAATAAAACCACAAACATTAAACCACAGACATTATGGTTCTTTGGGTTAAATATTAAAAGAAGAAGAAGGAGGAGGAGGAGGAGGAGGAGGAGGAGGAGGAAAAAGAATTGCAAAACATGGAATGCTTTTGAACATCTGAGTCAGTCATGCTCACTACCTGGAGTTTTGAAATAAATAAATAAATAAATAAATAAATAATAAGACAGAATTTAAACCCTTGTAACCATGACCTCCAGAGGGCAGGCCTGGAACACCTAAAGCACCACATTTTAGAGCACAGTAATGGAGACCTGGGTAATAAATCCATTCATTTCTTAAGTCATATATATATGTTTATTGCACATATACAAAGTTTAGTTCATACAATAATAGTAATATTATAGAATATGTACAATAATATAGAATACAATCAAGGGCTATAAATAAGAAATTACAGTAGGATATAATATTCTGTGATAGTGGATAGGTATAGGGAATACTTAGGAGGTGTCTTGGAAGATTAAAGGCTTCCTAGAGAAGGTATTAACTAAACTGAATATAGATTAGGCAAACAAGGGATTTGGGGAGAATATTCCAAATCAAGAGAGCAGCAGATACATAAGGAGGTAGAAGATGCTATAGGAATACCAGGTGGAACAACCCCTTATAGCAACAATAGCTGATAGATTTAAGTAGCAAGATACATATAGATATATAGATATAGATATACAGATATAGATATATAGATATAGATATATAGATATAGATATAGATATGGCCTTAAAATAAGCATTAAAGAAAGTTTTGCAGGTTACTAAGCCAACTTTTATTTTATATATATAATTTTCTTTTTTTTTTTTTTTTCCCAATGTTAAACTAAGAATCACATATTGGGATGGAAAAAAAAAAAAAGAAGTGCTACTATAAAACTACATTCTGTCTCTAAAAAAAAAAGAGATGGAAAACGTTAATTTAAATCTGTACAAGCATAAACTGACACAAGTTCTAAAATGAATGACCAAAAATTATCATCTTACTGATGTGCCAAAGAGAATATTACCTGAGCATGTTGTGATGTTTGGAATTTAGAAGATTGTAAACCCCAGAATCTTTTAAACTATTCTCTATTCTAGGAAGACTAACCTGAACATTTTAAAAAGACATACATGAGAATGTTTTATCTGTCTCAGTAAATTATACCTATAAAGCTTTTTTACAAAGCACTTCTCTATATAATGCTATATATTTTTAAAATCTAAATTAATAAATCTCAAATTAAGATTCATTTTAGCTCTAAAATATGAGAAGATGTTCAAGTATATAAAAATTTTTCTACTTATGGTCTCTCCTGACAGCACTGAAAGATCCATATACTAAGACTCCTATTATACATATACCTAGGAAAAATAATACAACCCCCCCAAAAATTGTTAGGGAAATTTCTGATCTTTGTACATTATCTTGAAAACTTTTACTAGATACTGCTAAAGGGCATAAGGGTTAACCTGAAAATTGAAAGAAAAAAAATCTTAAAGCTTAAAAGGCAGTCAAATAAATTCATTAATAGAGCACTGGTTCGCCCCTGGCTTGTAGTTTGTGTTTCAGAAACATCAATATGCTCAGTGTACCAAGCATCTCCGAATTGACTGGCAGAGCAAAGTTATCTTGTGACGGTAAGCCTCCAGGCTTACGTATTTTACCAGTATGAAAGAGAATTCCACTGCCAATGTTGTATTTCATCAACTCTAATCTGCCCCTCTTTTCACATTTTGATTTTGCAGGGACTGGGATGCATTACTAAAACTGGTGATAAGAAACCATTGTGTCACAGTTTAATTAGCAGAGTTTTTCTGTATTACCTGAATTAAAATTCAACTTAAAATGAATGTCTTCAGATCTACTGAAATAGGGTTTTACAACTACAACTGTTAATACTAATAACGTAAACAGTAGTAAGTAGTAAGCACCCAACATTTATTAATCTCGTTGTACCAGACTCTGCTTGACTATATTATTTGTATTAAATAATTTAACCCTTAAAAACTTCAGTGAAGAAAGACGGTAATGAAAGTGTGTTTGAACTGGCAATAAATCTGTTTGACTACTTCTGCTGGAATTCAGATTACTTTTTCATTTGCAGAAAAAAAATCTTTTTTAAATTTGATCAGGGACATATTTGTACTATATACTACTCCATCTTAAAATCATCCAAGATACCAAGAAAAAAAAGTCAATCTACATGTGTTCTTTAATTTTTATTTTATTGTTCATTACAATATTATATGATGACTATATACTATCAATTCTTCTAATGGTAAACTACCTTAACATTTATATCTGAATATAATTACATATCAAGTGCCAATATATCATATCTAATGTCAGTATATACCTGGATCCTAGAAATTTGTTTATTATGTTATGTTAGTCACCATACGGTACATCACTAGATTTTGATGTAGTGTTCTACGATTCATTATTTGCATATAATGTTTTAAATATTTTCTTATTTTGCTAAAGATTTTACAATACTGGGCATACACAGAAGTTTGTTATAATCAATATTCTTCATATTCATCATTTTTACTTATTTAATCTTTAAACTCTACATAATTCTAATCAAATACCTTTTACACTTACATCTGTGATAATTTTAAATCACCTAGTAAAAGGTACTGCTAATGGACACAATTACTATTGATCAATTTACAGGTATCTAATATTAAACAGACATTTCCAAGTTCTCTTTTTAATTTAAGTGTCATTAAAAAAAAAAGACTAAGTCAAAAGCCTTTCTTAATCAGGAAAATTGGCATTATTTCTAAACACAAAATATTTCATAACCAGCACTAATGGCAAAAGGCCTTACATATATTGGATAGGCAGAAAATACTTGATGAATGACTAGCTAGTTGAATGAATAAATGGATGAAAAATATATATTCATGCATATTATTTTCAAAAAACATCTCAATATCTTTTTTCATTTGGAAGATATCTGTAGTTAATTATTGAACTTATTGTTGCAACTAAGCAAAGAAGAACAACACTAACTTTAATTGTATTCATTTATTTTTTAGTTAGCATTATTTTGTTCTACCAGTCTATAAGATTTTTAAAAGTTATAAAATGTAAATTATAATATCTTAAAATTTATGTTAAAATGAGCACCTTGAGTTTAAGAGAGTATAATTTTTTTAAAATCCCCCCTGTCACTTAGTCAAGACTTATTTTTCCATTGAAGCAATCACTCATTGACTGAATGTGTTCTGATTTCCATTATGTTAGATTCTGAGAATATGAAGCTGAATAAAATGTGTTTCTTATCCTTTTATCCTTGAGTAGCTCATAGTAGGTGTTTAATATAGGTTTGTTGAATGACTGAATGGATATAAAATTTAGAAATCACTGCACATTCAATAACCACATTTACAAATATATGGAGGTAAAAAAGGCATTTTAACAGTTCATATCACTGGACTCTACTCATGAAACCATGTGTCTTGACAGGCTTATAGATTCTGCTGGCTAAATTAGATTAATTTTATAGGAATCTATTTAGTGCCATCTACAATATTAGAACTTTCATAGGGGATGCACATTACTTCAAAATTGTCAAGAGTGTGGATAGAATCATTTCCCAAGAGAAAATTAGGAAACTGACAGCATCCAAAGGTTTGTATCTGTTTAGTCCTCCAGTCACAGGCACATACACCAGCATCTGCTCCCACTTACTCAGAGAACAAGCTTCATGTTTGACATGAAAATTGTCCTAGACCTTAGGGACAGAGCTTACTTGATTAGGTCTATACTGACCATGGTTCTTTTCAGAGATTTGTAAGGGAGTATCTGTGCAATAAAATCTTACAAATTTCCTGAGTTAAAATTGTAGTTACAGGGGTGCCTGGGTAGCTCAGTGGGTTAAAGCCTCTGCCTTGGCTCAGGTCATGATCTCAGGGTCCTAGGATCAAGCCCCACGTCAGGCTCTGATGGGGGAGCCTGCTTCCCTTCCTCTCTCTATGCCTGCCTCTCTGCCTACTTGTGATCTATGTCTGTCAAATAAATAAATAAAATCTTTTAAAAAAATTGTAGTTACATGTTCATCAAAATAAAAATAATTGAATTTTTTTCCTTTCTTATTTTAGTTACTACAGTATGTTGAATGGTAAACCTCTCAAAGGATATGTTTACCTGGAACCTGGGAATGTGACTTTATTTGGAAATGGTCTTTGCAGAAGTAATTAAATTAAACGTGTTGTGATAAGATCATCTTGGGTTATTCAGGAAGGCCCAAATTCAGAAACAAGTGTCCTTATAAGAGAAAAGCAGAAGGAGATTTGAAACACATAGAGGAGAAAGCAATATGAAGATAGAGGTAGAAACTGAATTAATGCAGTGATAAGCCAAAGAATTCTAAGGGAAACAGATGCTAGAGCAGACAAGAAAGGATTCTTTTCCAGAGCCTTTAGAGAGAGCAACACTTGATCTTAGACTCCTGGCCCCTAGAATGGTAAGAAAATAAATGTCTGTTGTTTTCAGGCACCATGTTTGTGGTGCTTTGTTACAAAAGGCAAATTAAAACATTTCAAAAGTCTATTTTTATTGACATAAGGGAGTTGAAAGTTGGTCATCAGAATATTACTTAAATAAGATTTATTGGATTGTATTTAGGATTAGAATTAAACTTGAAGATGTAGCAAAGAATGGAGCTCATCATTCCTCCCAGTCTATTGCCCCCTTTAATATGTTCCCTTGTCCCAATGAGTGGTTTCATCATGAAAATAAGAGCTCAAAGCTGAAATGTGGGAGTTTTAGTGAGACACTTTCCCATCTCCATCTCTTTGACATCCTCTTGTTCCTAAACATATTTTTTGGGTTTTTTTGTTTTAAGATTTATTCATTTTAGAGAGAGTGTGGGTGGGGGAGGGGCAAAGGGAGAAGGACAGAAATCCTCAAACAGACTCCCCACTAAGTGCAGAGTCTGATGTGAATGCTCGATGCCAGGACCCTGAGATCATGACCTGAGCCAAAATCAAGAGTCGGACGTTCAACTGACTGAGCCACCCAGGCTCCCCACTCCTAAATGCTTTTGAAATCCTAACCCTTCTCTTCTTTCCTATTCCTCAAACATACATCATCTCCCATCCATTAAATAGTCCCCTCTTTCTTCTGGTCATATCCACATGGTAATTCCTCCATCCTTAACACACCAGAATAACCATTCTATTGTATCTTTTTACTCCATTGTTAAAATCCTTCCTCAATTCTCCTTGCCTAGAGGATACATTTTAACTGCCTTGGAGTGCTCCTTCAAGATGTAGTCCATATATATCTCTCTGGCTTCCCTTTTGAAGATGCCAGAATTGCCCTGGGCTGTTTAAATGCCTCCCATGTAGGCTCATCAAGCATCCCGAAACTCCTTATTACATTGCTATCTAACCCTCCGCTCTCCGAGGAGACTATATCTCTGTTGAGGGAAGGAATTAGATGTTACTTACCTTTTAATCCTCAGAAACTAGTGCTGTAGCAGGACAGGAGTCTCAAGTCTAACTAGGATTCTACTGGTCTGTGAATATGCAGTAGGTGTGTCGATTTGCAGGAAAATAAGGTCAGTAGTAGTAGTAGTAGTAGTAGTAGTAGTAGTAGTAGTAGTAGTGTTATAACTCTCCAGAAGAGGATTGTATATGTTTGGGAATAGCTAAGAATACAGTGTTGATTGGTCCAGGCCTCAGCACACAGACTGGGAAGATAGCTTGATGGATAAAGTGGAAAGATTTAATTATAAGATGCTCTGATGTTAGGGCCCAGGTAAGTGTACTGGTTATAATTTTAGGCCCTAAGTATAATTTGGGGATTGAATAGTGTTCACCCAAAATTCAAGCTCACAAAAAACTGACATCTGGAAACAGTTTCTGCAGAGGTAATCAAGTTGAGATGAGTGACACTGGATTACATGGGCCTTAAATTCAGTATGACTGACATCCTTATAAGAGGGAATTTTGGACACACAGTCACATCCATACAGAGAAGACCATGTCAAGATGGGGGCAGATATTGGAATGATGTGCCTATAGTCCAAAAAAGTGCCAAGGACTGCCAGCAACCACCAGAAACTAGAGATGAAACAAGAAAGGATCCTTCTCTAGAGTCTTTGCAAAGACCATAACGTACCAGCACCTTGATTTCAGACTTCTAGCCTCCAGAACTGTGAGAAAATAAAGTTCGATTATTTTGAGGCACTCAGTTTGTGGTACTTTGTTACAGTGGCCCTACCAAATGAACCCAGTAACTAAACATGATAGAGTGTGGGGAATGGACTTTTTCCTCATTTTTATGTGGAACACAACTTGGATTTAATGCCCACGGACTTAAGGATTTGTAACTTTGGGAACACTAGAGAAAAGCTCCCTCGACCCAGATTCAGCATTGTCACTGTGGATGCTAGCCAAAATAGCAGTTGTTAGATGGGATTCTCAAGTGGTTTCAAGAACAGCCAACATTAACAAGAGAAGGTCAGAGTGGAAGATTACAAAATAACATTAACATACACAGCCTACGTGACTTATCTCTGGGGGCTACCCAGAGTAAGTGAGTGAGATTTTGAGGAGGGCTATACATCTTAGTTAAGCAGATCAGAGTGAGAACAAAGAGTTCATCATTGTCAACAACATTCTGTTATTAGTCTTTGTCTAGTAAAAGACAGGCTTAGTACATTGTTGGCATTCAATAAATGTTTGTGGAATTATTTCTTTCTTCATTCACATGATGAAAGATAATAAGAAAGAGTTGCCAACACAAAGGAAAGTGATTCTTTTTAAAGGAAAATTCTCATTTTGTAAGTACATTATTAATTAATTCAACAAACATTTTATGAGAATCTTCTGCATGTCACAGGTCAGGGGATGGGGAAGAAATTATGAAATACAAAGAGAAATCAAATATGTTCTTTTGTCAGAGAATTCACTATCTAGTTGATGAAGCAGACATACAAGCAAATAATGTTGATCAAATATAAGAGATGTACACTAAATGCTTTGGAAATAGAAAAGACTATCTGTAACTATTGAAGTAGACTTCTGATAAATGATATGTGAACTGCCTTCTGAAAATTTAATATGCAGAAGTTTTCTATGAGAGGGTCATTACAGGGTTTGCCATGCCTGCAAATATGAGAAACTATGGGTTATTCAGGGAATATTACACTGTTTTGGTGGTACTAAAGTTTAGGGGTAGTGAAAGTTAGTGACAGAATTTGAACATTTTCTATGCCATCCTTGGATTTCTGCTTCTTAAAGTTATCTCAGCTGAAGGGTGCCTGGGCGGCTCAGTCAGTTAAGCGTCTGACTCTTGGTCTTGGCTCAGGTCTTGATATCGCAGTTGTGGGATCAAGTCCCATGTCAGGTTCTGTGCTCAGTGCAGAATCTGCTTCTGATTCTCTCTCCCTCTCCTTCTTATTCACTGTCTCTCTCAAATAAACAAATAAAATCTTTCAAAAATAAAGTTATCTCAACTGAAGTATGTGTGACAGACTGGGTTAAAGGCAGAGGGAATTTAATTTAATTTATTTTTTAATTAAGTTTTTAATTTTAATTCCAGTAGAGTTAACATGCAGTGTTATATTAGCTTCAGGGTACACTATAGTGATTCGACAATTCTATACATCATAATAAGTGTACTCTTTAATCCCCATCACCTATTTCACCCATCCCCCCACCCACTTCCCCTAACAAATGTTCTCTATAGTTAAGAGTCTACTTCTTGGTTTGCTTCTCTCTCTCTCTCTAATCTTTCCCCTTCTTTCTCTCCCTCTCTCTCCTTTGCTCATTTGTTTTGCTTCTTAAATTCTACATATGGTAAAATGATACGGTATTTGTCTTTCTCTGACTGACTACTTTCACTTAGCATCGTGTTCTTCAGTTTCATCCATGTTGTTGCAAAAGGCAGAGAGAACTCTAAAAGACTACTTCATTATATCACGGTAGGACTACTAAAGACTTTAAGTTATTTACTTGTATTCATAACTGAAATTTTTTCATCATTGTAAAATTTCCATGTAACAAATAATTATATCTGTAAATGGATCTATAGTCCTTTCTCATCTACCGTCCCTTCTAAATAATACGTGAAAATATCAGGCAGGTTTCGTTTAATGGTGTGAATGAGGGAACTAAAGTGATACTTCTGTGATGAAGAACCTCTCTTATAAGAGTGAATAGGAAAAAAGGAAAAGCTTGCTCTCCCATGTTTACATCTCTCAAAATAGTAAAAGCTTCATTGAAAACTTCATTAGGCTGTTGTATACACCAAAAGACTGAAGACATAGAAGAGGTGATGTCACAGGTCTTAAACCTAGGAATAAACATAAAGCAACCTAAGAGACTCTAAATTACAGGAAACAAACTGAGGGTTGCTGGAGGGGAGGTGGGGGGAGGGATGGGGTGACTCGGTGATGGACATTAAGAACAGCACATGATGTAATGAGCACTGGGTATTATATGCCACTGATGAATCAGAGGCCTGTAGCTCTGAAACCAATAATATATTATATGTTAATTAATTGAACTTAATTAAAATGTGTTTTAAACACTAATTACTTAATTAAAAAAAAAAAGATAAAGCAACTGGTTCAAGTAATAGAAAGAAAGAAGCCTGATCTTGAAGATAAGAGTCACTGAATCTATGATTCCTGATACATTTGTCTCCATTCATGAGATGAATTAGTCTTCAAGTAACTGTGGCCTATTGGAAGGGCAGTTGCTAAGGAAAGGAATGGTTATACTTAAAGAATGGAAGAATCAGAAATGCTTCTTGGAGGAGGCATTATTTCATCTGGGTCTTCGTGGTTTCATTATCCCCAAATTAGAGGAAAAAATCCAAAAGGATAAGGGAAGTTACCAACCACATAATTCAATCCTGATAAATAATTCTCCCTATTAATCTACTGTTAAATACTGAGAATTCACTAGAACAAGAAAAGATTGGATTTCAATCCTTAGTTTAGGAAAATATTAGAATAGGTAGACTTTGTGGTTCTAATTCTGAAGCTTTTTAACCCACTATATTAAGACAAATGTAGGCATTTTTTTTAAGTTGGCTATATTTTACTTTTTAACAATATATTTGTAAGTTTGTTATTTTTTTTACATAGTAAAGGTGATTTTGCTTTCAAGAGAGATGAAACATAAATGATGATGAAAGGCAAGAAAATGATTCAAAACCAAACACATTCAATAATAGCACAGGGCATTTAAAAACTAAAAAAGTACACTTGCTTTTATATAAAACATTATTCTTTTTGAAGTGTTCACCCATATAAAAGCTTCTTTTGTGAAACTAGGTTTTCATCATCTCCCACAAGCAAACTAGAATGCCAAGGAAATGTTTAAAACCAGCAAAATACTGTATATGCACCCAGCCATTCCCACTACACCTATTTTAATGAGCTTGGGTTTTCATGTAACACATCTTAAAATTATTACTATAGTGGTGCCCACAAATGTTGCTCAAGTTCAAAGTACAAATCCCCTGCACACTCTCAACTACTTGGAAAGCAGTTCAAAAAAACTTGGTTTAAAATAAAACTGTTCAGTAAATGCTGTCTAGAAATAGAAATATGCTATGTAAAAGTGATACAGCGAAATTGGAAAATTAAATCTGCATTATTCAAGATGCAACATGGAGATGTGCATATGGAGGCCATGGGGGGAAAATGGTAGGATGTATACTTTTGCTATTGTAAACAGAGGTCAATGGCAAACATTAAGACATATGTTATCTTGAGAGTATGATTGCATTGATCAAATCTGGGCATCATGTTTTGATATAACTATATTAAATTAGAAGCTTTGAATGAGAAGCTTTCCTCCCCCACCTAAACCAGGTCTCCCATCTGAAAGAGTCTAAAGAATAAAAATGTTGTGGTGGGTACACTTCAGAACAATACAAAGGTGAAAGAAACTACCTGAGGAAGTGTAACACAGCTTGAAGGTCACAGAAAATCCATTCTATCTTTATTTTTTATTCATTTTATGATTAAAATTAATCCCTAATTCTTGTAAAAATTGCAAAGCAGACAGATATAAAGATATACATTTTCCTAATAATAAATATTGAAAATCAGCCATTTTGTCTTTCAAACTCAGGTACAAATTATACTGACCTTTTTTTTTTCTTTCTACATATCTCTGCAGATTCAGTTCCTTAGTGAAAATCCCCTTCTTCTCCTCTTCACTTGAATTTACTCTCCTCCCCATGTACTTCTAGACTATACTCAAAACCTCCTCTTTTCCATTGTAGCTTATATTCCTTGTGTATTCCCCTGAAATTCTTTTGACGTATTTGTATTGTGAGTTACTAATAAAACTTTTAATAAAATACTGTTAATTATATTAGTAATATCTCATGTGCAAATGTTATGATTTAAGAATACCTACACAGGCATAATACAAATTTTATATATAATGGACTTATACATCAATGTATAGATATTTAAATTTCATTTAGTCAGATTAAAAAACTGATCTCAGCAGTCAAGTAAGTTATCTAAAGTCATACAACCTGTTAGTATTTATTTCTGCATCTTTTTCTCCTTCCTGAAATTGTGGACTCCTAGATGTCAAAAATAGGTGCTTAATTTTTTTAATCCCTGGTAGGTTTTCTGTTCTGTTCTTTTCTTTTTTTTTTTTTTTTAAGATTTTATTTATTTATTTGACAGAGAGAGATCACAAGTAGAGAGATCTGCAAGCAGAGAGCCTGATGTGGGGCTTGAACCCAGGACCCTGAGATCATGACCTGAGCCAAAGGCAGAGGCTTTAACCCACTGAGCCACCTAGGTGCCCCCCTGCTCCCGGTAGGTTTTCAATAGATATTTGTTACCTAATATATTTTCTAGAAATGAAAATGGAAACCTAGGGAACCTGGGTGGCTCAGTGGGTTAAAGCCTCTGCTTTCAGCTCAGGTCATGGATCCCAGGGTCCTGGGATCGAGTCCCACATCAGGCTCTCTGCTCAGCAGGGAGCCTGCTTCCTCCTCTCTCTCTGCCTGCCTCTCTGCCTACTTGTGATCTGTCTGTCAAATAAATAAATAAAATCTTTAAAAAAAAAAAAAAAAGAAAATGGAAACCTATACCATTTAGAAAAATCAACTAATCTGAGAGAATTTCTTAATGTTTTATAGATTTTAAAAATAAAATCTTTTAAAATTCCTCATATAAATATGCAGTTATTATTTACTTTCTTTTATTAAGATTGTAAAATGTGTATAATTAAATGACATTTAATTGCGATAATTTTTCCAATCACTCCAGAGGCTTATAAAATGTCCTTAGTATATTTCATAATCTTTAATTTTTTATATATATAAACATATACAATCTTTAATATTTTTTGATTAACCAAAGAATAGAGTTAACTGTTTTCAGAAGTAATCCTTTTTTTGTTATAATATGGAACAAATATGAGTGGTATTTTTAGGGATACCCGGCTGGCTCTATTGGTTAAGCATCCAACTCTTGATTTTAGCTTAGGTCATGATCTTAGGGTCATGAGATCAAGCCTAGACTTAGGTTCTGCCTTGGGCGTGGAGCCTGCTTAAGATTCCCTCTCTCTCTCTATGCACCTTGGTGGCACAGTTAGTTAAGTCCAACTCTTGGTTGTGATCTCAGGGTCCTGGGATCAAGTCCCACATTGGGCTTCACACTCAGCGCTGAGTCCGCATGAAATTCTCTTTCCCTTTTCCTCTGCCCCTCCTTTGCATCTCTCTCAAATAAATAAATAAAAATAAAAAAGATTCTTTCTCTCCTTCTCCCTCTGCTCGTCCCCCACCCCCCCCAAAATAAATAAAGTAATCCTTTATTTCTTACAATATAGAACAAATGTGAAGGGTATTTTTAAGAGAAAAATTCCTTCTTGTTTGCTCAAAAATAATGACAAACATTTTACAAAGCAATTAATATGGGGGGTGTCATACAATATGATCATTCAACATCTATTAATTTGTTTACTTTTTAAAAGAACTATGATATAGGTACTATCATTATCAGTATTTGATTAATGGAGAAGCTAAAGCAGAGAATGGGAAATTTGCCCAAGGACACATAGCTAGGAAGTTGGGAAGCCAGGACCAACATAAGGCAATCCAGTTTTAAAGTTCATGTTCCTACCACTGTTCTGTACTGCTTCTTATACCCACCTCACACAATCTCATTTGAACATGGAGACCACAGTGTTTTTGTCCCATCAAATAAATCCCACACCCTCCAACTATTCTTACTGTTTTGAAATAATCAACAATAAATAACTGAACTTAACTCCTAAACATGTGGCTGGCATTTAATAAATTATCACCTAATGTTGAGTAAATAAGTAACCAAAATATTTTCTTTTGCACTCTTTATTGATATCTACTTATACCTTATAAATTGTTCTCCCCTTTAAATATTTTCCTTCCTCTTCCAATCCACTGCCAACAGAGATTTTTTTCATTAAATACAAATCTATTTCTTGTCTTCAGTATTCAATCAATGACTGTCTATTACCCTCGGGATAGATTCTGAACTCAGACTAGGGATTTCAAGATAAATAGGAAATGCCTTACAAGATGAAGGACCAACTTTTATACAAATTTTCCACTTACAACATTGGGGCTGGGGCCCTTTGCCCAAAATTGCCCTTACCTCTGTTCTTTTCCTGGAGTTTCTACTCAAGAATCTTTCTAGCAATGATTTGGCAATGATGCCAATACTTTTCAGATTTCTCTGTAATCATTTTTGTCTGTCTTCCCCATATAACTTGGAGTTCCCTGAAGATTTCTCAATCCACCAACTCAACTCAAATGAGGGAAACGTCCACAATTATCAATAATAATATAAAATTCTAGCTCACTCCCTATCTCCACTCCAGTGTCTAACATTTCCAACAGAAGATGATTTCTCTCTATATACATTAATCTTCAAACACTATTACATGAGCCCCTTTGGCCTTGGCTTCCTGGCTTTGAACAATTCTGGAATGCAAGGTCACAGTGCTGTGAGATAACCCTTCTAATTTCAACATCTAATGACAACACAACCATTTTTAAATAGCTGCTACCTCTATTAAGTTTAGCACTAAAATAGAGCATTTCCTAAAAAAAACCTGGAGTATCTATGTTTTGATTTCAAAACCTAGAACACCTCTGAACTAGTATTTTCAGCTTCTACTAAAATAATCATAATCATAACAACTCCCAATGAACTGGCTGCCAATAATAATGCATTAGAGAAAACACAATGTAAGTGCCCATGGTTGCTAAAACAGTTATTTTCTTTCAACAACGGCTTGACATATTTTTTAACTCTTTTTTTTTTTCAATTTGTATGCCCCCTACTTGGTTTTCATCAAGTTCTCATCAGGGGAACCCTTGGAAAAACATAGAAACCAGGTTCAGCATAGGAGAAACTTAATAACCCGTGGGAAATAGACCCAAATCCATAATCATCATTGAAAATTAATTAATTTATTAATTCAAAGAACCTTCAAATTGTAGGCAGGGATTGCTCAAGTACAGAAAGCAGTCTGTTAAAGATCAGTTTAATAAAAGTGTTTATAAAATTAATTTAAGAATTAATAAATAGACAAAACAATAAAATGCTAAAAATCAATGTAACTGTCCTTTCATTCTCTATTTTTTTATTCTCTAATTTTAAGTAAACATATTCAAACATAAACTAAACAAGCATAATTTACTAAAATCAATAATAACATTGTATAATTTAAATAAACTTCAGTTATTCTTTTGAAAGAAAGAAATGAAACACTATTGTCTGATAGGAAGAAGCAATCAATTCCCAGTCACTGGGAAGGAGACGTAAGATTTTAATAATACTTAGGGAATGGCAATTCCAGGATGATACTCATGGCAAAAATACATATAAAAAAAAGATGCATAAAAAAAATCTGAAAAAAAAATCTTGCTTTTTTAAGGTAAAGCACATCAATTATAATTATAGGAAGTAATCGAATAAAACAGGTGACTACCTTTATAGTATGATTAGCTTTCACTCACCCTTTGTCCCTAAAATTCTAATTAATTCTAATTAAATTCTAATTAATTTTCACATTCTCTCTCTTCCCTCCTCCTCTCCCCTTGTCTCTCACAAGTACACATACTCCAGACTCAGAATATTTTAGGTCTGGGACAATTTAACTCTTCATACCGCATATGAAGTATAAGTAGACACAGAATATTTCACTCTTGCTCATGAACATGTCTTAGCCCCAGTGACTCTAAACCAAATATCTACGGATGATTTTGTGGATCTTTCTTCCATGTTCCTTTCCCCTCTTCAGTTCTATTTTTAGTTACAACTTAGATTATGGTTTGTCAAAACAAGTGTTTGCTAAGTGTACGAAAACGAAAAAGAACGCTGTTAACTTCATATTGAAAATACTGCCTTTTTTATGAGACTTCCCTCCTCCAGGAAATCAATCATAATAACCAATGAGCACACACACACACACACACACACACACACAAAATCATTCATTTAACTATGACTTGCATTCCCATACAAGTTCTAAGACAGAAATGGGCTCAAGTTGTGCCTTAGATCTTCATTCTTCTTCGAATTCCTTACCAAATTCTTGTGTCATTTTGACATTCAAAAGGAGTGAGATCAAAAGGTTCTGTTTCTGACTCCAAAATCATTTCTTCCTTTTCTTTTTCCTGTTTTCGTGTTTTGTTTTTTTTTAATAGTTAGGGTCAGTCTTTTTCTTTTCTGACAGTCTAACAATGCCTACCACTTCCCACTCATCTCTAACTCTGTTCATGAGTTGACCTCGTTATCTGTGGAAAAATTAAGTCACATGTTCAACTGCATGGAAAGGGAAAAGAGTCAAACATTCAGACAGAAAGGGTTTAATGAGCAGCTAGACTAACACCAGTCCTAAGATCTACACTCTAAAGAACGAGATTCTAGTTGGAGTCCACTATAATACAAATACTGAAATGCGCAGAACAGTCAAGGTGTGGCAGTAACCAAAAAACTTGGGTTCAGAAAAATTTAGGTTCCAATTGGTGTGTGACATTAAACAAATTATTAAGCTTCCCTAAGTGTTACCCATTTTAATAAAAGGCTAGTGATACATTCTATTAAGAGTTATTCTAAGGCAAATATGTAACATTATGTAAGAATACAGTAGACGCTTAACACGTGGCATTTAATATTACCACTATGAAAGCTAACAATGTACATCAAGGGGAGTCACAATAGACATACTGGCATATATAGGTATACAGTAAATCCTTGAAAAATGAATAGGATTTATAGAGAAAAATGAGGAGGGCATTCCTATCAATTGGTGTACCTAGGAAATTATAATCATCCATTTCTAATATCACTAATTATGAGAAAGCATTTGAAAGGGGCTCTGATAGTTACTTAATTTACAGACCACTACCCAAGTGCCACCAAATATATTCTAAAGTGTTATTCTTTGTTAAAGAGCCAAGAAATGAAATTAGAAAATTATTTTGTGATATTACTTTCTGTGTGTTTGTATTTATAGAGGATGCATAAAAGAAGTAGAAAGACTTATCCAAAGAGAAATTGTTTTTAAAAGTGCAGATCCTCAAAGTACACTCGTGAAAAATGCAGATAATTTTCCTTGCCCATTATATCACTAGACAACGTGAATAGTTCATTTGAATCTGTAAGATTGTTTTCTTTCCTCATTGACACAAAATCATTCAATTATATTCCTAAGTCAGTAGACTTAATTATATCACATGCCTGAATATATTAACTTATCAAGAAATTCTCAACTTAGGCAATCAAAGTTTCCATGAGAAAAATATTCAAAC
Source organism: Martes martes (assembly GCF_963455335.1). Taxonomy (NCBI): domain Eukaryota; kingdom Metazoa; phylum Chordata; class Mammalia; order Carnivora; family Mustelidae; genus Martes; species Martes martes. The sequence continues at coordinate 28,289 of NW_027666330.1, forward strand.
TCACAACTAGTGAGTATACTAATATTGTTCTCTATTTTCTAGGACAGATCATAAGTCACCTACAAAAGACTCCCTAAGGTGTATCCATGGGTTAAAATTCATAGAAATTCTTCTTTTATTCAAAACATAATTAGAGTTATACTATTTTGAAATGCTTTTTGGAAAATAAAGTATGGGCAATTTGCTACTGTTTGTGTAACTTGGAGCAAATCTCTGCACCTGTCTGAAACTTAATCCATTCTCTTGTTTATAAGAATGAAATAAGAGTAACTGCCTTGACTCCCCCTAAAATATCAGTGGGGATCAAAATAAATAGCAGATGTGTGAATACCTTGAAAACTGTATAGCACTATACATATAGCATTTTCAATATTGATAATGAATGGATATGTAAGTCAGAGCAAGGAATAGTCCTAAGGTGAACTGTGATGATAGGGAAAAAAAATAAAATCAAGCAAAAAATAGGCCTTTAAAAATAGTACATAACCTGTGTTTAATAAATATTTATTGAATGAAAGAATGAGTGAATGTTAGTAAATGAATCACCACAAATATATCTGAATGAAAATATCACAGGGGTGCCTGGGTGGCTCAGTGGATTAAGGCCTCTGCCTTTGGCTCAGGTCATGATCCCAGGGTTCTGGGATCGAGCCCCACATTGGGCTCTCTTCTCAGCGGGGAGCCTGCTTCCTCCTCCTCTCTCTCTCTCTGCCTGCCTTCTGTCTACTTGTGATCTGTCTGTCAAATAAATAAATAAAATCTTAAAAAAAAAAGAATTTAAGAAAATATCACAAATGTTTACCAGTCATCTTAATGGATCCTGAAAATAAAGTTTAGGTTTTGAATGTTGTCTTGATATTTTTATATAAAATAATAAACAGGGATATCTGGGTGGCTCAGTATGTGTAGTCCCTTTTGGTTTTGGCTCAGGTCATGATCTTATGGATCATGGGATCAAGTCCAGCATTGTACTCCACACTGGGCATGAAGCCTGCTTGGGATTCTCTCTCTCTCTCTATCCCTCTGCTCCCCTCACACCCCACCCCACTCATGCACACTCTCACTCTTCTCTCTAAAACATAAAAATAATAAAATAATAGAGAACATCCATTTTTGAGCTCCACAGTACAATATTTTATACATAGATACCAGACTCTCTGTAACTGTTAATGTAAAGAATATTAAATGAGCTGATGAGCAAATTCTCATATTCATAACAATCCTAATGTAGGAAAAAGAGTTTTAAACTTGCTCATTTGTTAGCCACATTAATAGTAAAATATTATAAATACAGCATTTAAAATGTATTGAAAACTTTCTGGGTGGCAAGTATTAAATCCTAGTGACATGTTGTACACATGATCCTAAATGGTGAATGCGGTCATTCATGACTATTATTCTCCTCTTAGATTATTGAAACATACACTTTCTAATATTATTGTTTGACTTATGTGTCTGCACTAACTCTTTCTAGGAGAAACATGCATGCCACTGGCTGACATTCAGTTCATTTAGGCAATCTCAGTCATTCAGAAAATGATTTTCAAGTATAAACTATTTCAATGCAGATGAAACTACAAGCAAGTCTTCAAAGTATTTTCCAAGTTATTTTTTCAACAATACCTTATATTAAGAAAACAAAATTGCACTTCCATTGTAAGTAATATATTGAGTACTCTATAAATTCAGAGAAGCTTCTCTAGTAACGAACTATAGAAATGATCCCTGAAAGTATAGTCTTTGTAAGTAATATATTGAATACTGCTACAATATTTAACTGATGTGAACAAAAATTAATACTAATTATAATTCCTAACATTCCTACTTGCAAATTTTTTTTTAATTTCTTTTCAGTGTAACAGAATTCATTGTTTATGCACCACACCCAGTGCTCCATGCAATACGTGCCCTCCATAATACCCACCACCTGGTTCCCCCAACCTCCCACCCCCGCCCCTTTAAAACCCTCAGGTTGTTTTTCAGAGTCCATAGTCTCTCATGGTTCACCTCCCCTTCCAATTTCCCTCAGCTCCCTTCTCCTTTCCATCTCCCTATGTCCTCCATGTTATTTGTTATGCTCCACAAATAAGTGAAACCATATGATAATTGACTCTCTCTGCTTGACTTATTTCACTCAGCATAATCTCTTCCAGTCCCGTCCATGTTGATACAAAAGTTGGGTATTCATCCTTTCTGATGGAGGCATAATACTCCATAGTGTATATGGACCATATCTTCCTTATCCATTCATCCGTTGAAGGGCATCTTGGTTCTTTCCACAATTTGGCGACCGTGGCCATGGCTGCTATAAACATTGGGGTACAGATGGCCCTTCTTTTCACTACATCTGTATCTCTGGGGTAAATACCCAGTAGTGCAATTGCAGGGTCATAGGGAAGCTCTATTTTTAATTTCTTAAGGAATCTCCACTTTTCCCAAAGTGGCTGTGCCATCTTGCATTCCCACCAATAGTGTAAGAGGGTGCCCCTTTCTCCACATCCTCTCCAACACAAGTTGTTTCCTGTCTTGCTAATTTTGGCCATTCTAACTGGTGTAAGGTGGTATCTCAATGTGGTTTTAATTTGAATCTCCCTGATGGCTAGTGATGATGAACATTTTTTCATGTGTCTGACAGCCATTTGTATGTCTTCATTGGAGAAGTGTCTGTTCATGTCTTCTGCCCATTTTTTGATATGATTATCTGTTTTGTGTGTGTTGAGTTTGAGGAATTCTTTATAGATCCTGGATATCAACCTTTTGTCTGTACTGTCATTTGCAAATATCTTCTCCCATTCTGTGGGTTGCCTCTTTGTTTTGTTGACTGTTCCCTTTGCTGTGCAGAAGCTTTTGATCTTGATGAAGTCCCAAAAGTTCATTTTCGCTTTTGTTTCCTTTGCCTTTGGAGATATACCTTGAAAGAAGTTGCTGTGGCTGATATCGAAGAGGTTACTGCCTATGTTCTCCTCTATGAATCTGATGGATTCCTGTCTCACGTTGAGGTCTTTTATCCATTTCAAGTTTATATTTATGTACGGTGTAAGAGAATGGTCGACTTTCATTCTTCTACATATAGCTGTCCAATTTTCCCAGCACCATTTATTGAAGAGATTGTCTTTTTCCCACCGTATATTTTTTCCTGCTTTGTCGAAGATTATTTGACCACAGAGTTGAGGGTCCATATCTGGGCTCTCTACTCTGTTCCATTGGTCTATGTGTCTGTTTTTATGCCAGTACCATGCTGTCTTGGTGATCACAGCTTTCCTACTTGCAAATTGTTATGCCATACATCATCATTGCATTTAAGTCCCACCAACATAAGGTATACAGTTGCAGGTATTATGCCCAGTTTATTCATCTATCAACAGAAGGTGGTATCTGCATAATCTGAGCTTCAGTTCACTCATCTATAAATTGAGGTTAATTATGCATAACACTGGATATAGATGCATACAGAAACATGTTATATACTTATTTAACCATGGAGAATACAATGTTAGTGATGTGGGAAACAGACAGAAGAAAAGTTATTAAATTTCCTTACTGTCTAGAGCCCACTGACAAGTCCTTGAAACAGGCAGAGTGACATTCCTCTAGGGACTCAACTGCCTCCACCTTAATACTTTGCTAAGGGCAAAAGGCAATCCTAGCCTGACCACCCCCGACTCCAAACAGGATCCTCTAAGTCTACTTTAACATACAAAAATTCCTTTGGAAACTTCCTTTATCTCTAAACCCTTCAAGATTCCTGCTGGCAATCATCCTCAAGCATATGACCACAGATATAAATCTGAAGGGTCTCATGACTAAGGTTTTATTAGATGGTAATAAATGACCTTTTCCCAACAACAGCTTGCCCCTCAAGTCCAGGAAACCTTACTTCCAAAATTCCTTAGAGAATTACACTATCCCTGACCCCCTCCCAAATTGCAAGTGTATAATGGACCACTCCTCACAACACCAGGGCAGCAGCTCTTTCTGCCCACAGGTCCTGTCCCTGTGCTTTAATAAACCACCATTTTGCACCAAAGACGTCTCAAGAATTCTTTCTTGGTCATCGGCTCTGGACTCCGCCCCACTGAACCTCACTTACACTCTAAAACGTCATCATTACTGAGAATGCTAGTGTGTGTTAAGGTATATAGCCACTGATAAAATAACAAACTTAGGGATTCTGAGTGGTGTCATGAGATCAGAAATTCAAAGATGCAAAAGTCAAATTAGTTTTGTTTTTTGTTTGTTTTTAATTTCATAGCACTGGGAGAGTTTAGGCCTTTATTACTTAACTATAGATTTTTGCTGTATGGAGTGATCCAAAAACAAGATTTTATATATATATATATATATATATGTATATATATATATATATATACACACACACACACACACACACGTAAGAGATACAAGCACAGGGTTCATCACTGATCAATTCTGTAAATCAGTGAGAATGTGGATAATTAAGAAGAAGTTTTAAGAACAAGTGACTTTGATATCTCAATTAACTGGCCTTGGTTTCCATCATTCTGGAGCATGCAATTTCCATTTAATCAATTGGCTGAAAAGAGAACATAGTTTCATGTAATAGTTACAGATAGACATTTTCCAGAGTTTAGCTCTTTGGCCAGAAAAATCTGGATAGATCTGGGGTTTACATCATTGTCCTCAGGATTGCAATGATTCCCTGTTTCTTCCTGAACATAGTCAACTTTTCAACTTGGTCTTTTCTCCTTTTTTTTTTTCCTCTCTCTCTCCTTCTCAATTGCTTTCCTTTTAATTTTTCTTTCATCTGAGTCACTTGGACTGAGTAGAAACCTCTATACCTGTGGAGCATTATGTATATTGTATTCTGAGAGCAGGCAAAGAGACTCTGTGCATGACTCACAGCTCTCAGAATCTAGGAAGGCTCTGCAGTTCAAAATCTGTGAGTGCAAGGAGCCCAGGAAAGGTTCAGCAACAGGAAATCAGAGAAGTTTAACTAGCAGATAACAGCTGGAGGATTTATCTATGAATACCCACATGTCCTTCAGCTAATCAGCAGTGTCCCTGGTTTCCTTTTCAGCTTCAAGTTTTGTGTGTTCTGTGATGCCCTGTCACATCAGTAAGAAAGTGCAATCTTGTGACACATCAGAGGTCTGACAAGTTTGGTTCCTCTGAATTCTTTAATTCCCCAAATCTTTGAACGGAGGAAGTGGCTTAGCCAAAATCTTTACAAATATGTCCACAACTAACCAACTCACTATATTAAAGGAAACTAAATTGTCATACTTGGCCTTACTGGAAGTATACCTGCTTGGTAATGTTAGTGGCACAAAAAAAAAAAAACAAAACCCTGTGACTTCTTCCTCCTGTATTTTGCAAAAAGAACCCTGACTTTTAAACTTCAGATGCACAAACTTTCTCATAAATAAAGCCATGGAAATGACAAAGAGCCTTTTCAGTTGGTTTTAAAATTATGAAAGCAATTTGTTTTATTTTCCATTCTAGGCAGGGAACTCAACTGGCTTTAAGAGCTGGCCATCACTACTTTAAGAGCTACTTCCTTTTAAAAGGCTCCACACAGGGATGACATTAGCAAAACTGTGAAACCATTTAACTTTAGTTCCCTCATTTCCCCAATTTTGCCCCTTTTTCCCTTCTCCACACTTTAAAATCACAACATACCAAGTCCTTTTCAACTCTTAAGAACATTCACTTTTACATGAGCCAAGCCCTCAACCCAAAGAAATTTATATGTAAATGTGAAATTTTATTGCAAAAAGCAAGTGGATGGGGGAGGGACATCCTAAAGTAGGATCATACTGGCAAATTTCTACACTTAACATTTAGTAGCAATTTTGAATAACACACAAACATAACTGACTTCTAATGTTTAAATTACAAAGGGCAAGATTTCCTAGGAGTCACATTCAAAATGTGATTTAAGATTGTATTTGGAGCTTAACTTCCTAAGGCAATCAGCATGTACAAAGAGAAGAATTTTGAATATTCATGATATCATGCTTTCTACAATTTGCAAGTCTAGGTCATACATTTTAAAAGACAAGGATGCTGGCTTGATTTAGATGCATTCATCTCTCATAGAGTCTTCCAAAAGATTACTTCTATTTTTTAATTTTATTTGTATTCGTATTTCCGAGGTTTCATTAATGTGTCTAAACACATTTTTAAGTTCACCTACATACTTAATACTCAGCATAATATAGTGTTTAATCTATATCATGTAAGAAATGATGTGACAAAATTTTAAATCGAATTCTACAATTTCCCTTCCAACAAGGCTTCTCATTTGCCTCCTATATTCCCTACTTTAATCTGCATTTCTCTGCCACCCCGGATTTTGTAAATTGTGCACTGTACTACCAGGGGATGCCATTCGTGTATATCAGGCTGTGAATATTTCATAAAAATAGCAGTTGTTGGCCTTGTGCGGAGAACAATCGGCATCACGGCTATTGGTAGTGGTATGTCTGGATGCTATAGACTCAGATTGCCAAACTCAAAAATTTGACTTATTATTTTACACAAATCATTTCCCTCTTCACTCTGTATTCAATCACTTGATCCTATCAAATCTACTTCAAAAGCTGCTTCCTCTTTCTCCCTTTCTTATTTCACTATCCACCCTTCTAACATCATCTCACAACTGCCTTTTTACTAGCTTGTCAACTTACCACCTTTCTCCCTGTCTAGTCTCTCCCCACTGCTGCAAGTTATCTTAATCTCCTGGTTAAAAATGTCTTTAGTGGTCCTGCCTTCTTTAGTAAGCAACTAGATAAAACAGAAATGATTATGTTGTCTTAGTGTGGGTTCCTCCAGAAGCCCACTATAAATTGAATATTCAAACACAAACAATTTTTTGGTGAAGGGATTCCAGGAAGGAAGGGTAGGGGAATGGGAAAATGAAAGAGAGACGAAAATGCAGTGACCAAGGGTGTCTTAGCTGTCAAGATACTTGGGTTGAATCCTGTCTTATAGGATTCTAATAGATGTCTAATAGATGGTGTTATTTGGCACAGTGAATGGAATGATGAGGGAGCGGGAGGCTGGCTGAGGACAAAGCAAAAGCTGGCACCTTGCACCCCCTCTCCACCCGCTCCCCTCGGTGATGTGTGTGGCATTCCTCAGGTACCCCTGACTGCCAAAACAAATAGTTAACTTGCTGAGATCACAATCCCGCAAGACAGGAGTCTCCCTTGGTTTACAAATGTCCTAGAGATCTATGAACAAAGAAATTACATTATCAATAGCACAATTTCCAGAGGCAAATGACTCAGTTCCTCAAGCCTTAATGTCACCCTCCCCTCCATAAACAAAACTGAAGGAGGCTGGGGTAGAAGGAAATGTAAGTGAAGTTAAGTTTTTTCTGTACCTAAATCTCACTAACAAAGACGCTTGATAGCAGAATTGTGACATTTCACCAGGAATCTCCCAACCATCTTGATGTTAATGGCTTGCCAAAAGACAGCATTGATCAAGCCTCCGGTATCCCTGCACCTTGGAGGCCTCCTTTAACATATGAAAACTCCGTTCAAACCTGTTTCCCTGCCTTCCCCAACCTTGTAGACCTCTTTAACATATGAAAGCTCCGTTGAAACCTCCCTTTCCCTCACCTTCCCCCAACCGCAGGGTACATAACCTGCCATCCCTCACAACCCGGGGCAGCAGCTCTTCCTGCCCACGGGTCCTGTCCCCGTGCTTTAATAAACCACCATTTTGCACCAAAGATGTCTCAAGAATTCTTTCTTGGTCATCGGCTCCGGACCTCAGCCCACCGAACCTCACCCAGGTTCTAGAACTTCATCAGGAAGAACTAGGATATTAGTCCACCAAATTTGGTAACTGGCTGTGGGTTATTCCTTAAGGGATGTTAGTTCTTCAGTATTTCTGGCTGTCCCAATTGTAGGCAGAACAGGTTCGGTGCAGGGTGGGGGGGGGGGTACACCATCAGGCAAGAATTGCAGGAGGAGGCATTTTAAAATCAGGCCAGCAGCCACAAAATTGTTCTGAGGAGATATGGGAGCCAAATAGAAGCACATATCTGATGAGGGAACAAAAGACAAAAGGCTAGTTGAAGACAAAGCTTAAGCTGACACCCCACAACCCCTCCCACCCCAGAAGGGATGTATGTGACATTCCTTAGGCACTCCTGGTTGCCCTAAAGCTAAGGAAAGGAAAAACAAACAGTTAATTTATAGAGATCACAATCCTGCAAGACGTGAGTCTCCCTCAGTTTACAAATGTCTTAGCAATCTACAAGAACAAAGCATTTCTATCAATAACCTGGCTTCCAGAAGGAAATGTAGATACAATTAAATGTCCTTATAATCTGCAGCCCATTGACAGATACTTGAAGCAGGTGGAGTGTAATGCTCCTCCAGGAAGCTCCCAACTATCTTCATGTTAATACCTTGCTAGAGGGAAAATCAACCTTAACTTGACAATGAAAGGCCTCTGGTATCCTGTGAGTCTTTTTTTAACATATGAAAGTTCTTTTGAAACCTCCCTTTTCCTTACCTCCCCCAACTCCCAAGGATATAATCAGCCATCCCTCACAATTCCAGTGCAGTAGGTCTTTCTGCCCATGTGTCCAGTCCCTGGGCTTTGGGCTTTAATAAACTGACATTTTGCAACAAAGATGTCCCAATAATTCTTTCTTGGCCATAGGCTCCAGTGCTCACCCCACTGAACCTCACCTGTACTCCCAAACCTCATCATATCCAAAACATCTGTAATCCTTTCATGTTTAACATCAGGCAAGCTTTCTAGACTAATCACTTTTCATACTTCAACCAGCCACCAAGATCCTGCCACATGAAGCTTCCCACTTTTCTCAGAAACTATAGATATTTTCATAATTGCATGACTAAATCCTATTCCTTCCAACCTATTCCTCTGGCCTCATTCTTTGCCCAACAAAGTCTTCAAGAATCAGCTGAAATGCTGCTTTTTCACAAAGGCCTTTCTTCTCAAGTTTGTAATTCCTTTCCAAGATTGTAGATTATCAGATTTTAGCTGTATCCTTCAAGGAGTCAAGAAATCTATATAGATGCAAATCTTTCATCAATTATCTAAACATTTCCAAGTAACCACATTTCTGAGAAATGTGTCCTTTCATTTTTATTTATTTTTTTAAAGATCTTATTTATTTATTTGAGAGAGAGACAGTGAGAGAGAGCATGAGAGGGGAGAAGGTCAGGGGGAGAAGCAGACTCCCAATAGACCTGGGAGCCCAATGTGGGACTCAATTCTGGGACTCCGGGATCATAACCTGAGCTGAAGGCAATTGCTTAACCAACTGAGCCACCCAGGAGCCCAAGTGTGTCCTTTTATACTTTAATGATTCAATATCATTCTATCATTCAGTGGTAGTGATTGTGATAACTTAAAGAATGATACATACTGACATTAGGAGAGTACCCAGTATATGGTAACCATTGTGTGTCTATTACTGTTTATTTGCTACATTTGCAAACCACCTGCAAAGCTTGCTAAAAATGCAGATCCCCAGACCATAAACCCAGAGATCCTGAGTCAGCAGTTGGGGTCCAAGAAGCTAGAATTATGAACAATCACATATAATTATTCTCTTTAGGGCAGTCCATGTCAGGATGACCAAATTCTGGATATGATGAGATGGTCTCAATTCACACCTGTTGTCATGATGTAATTATCAATAATGATTTCTTTTACTTTCGAAAGTGTTTCCATTTGAAAAAAAAAAAAAAAAAAGATCACCCTATGTATGTGATGAAGTTCTAGAACATAGGTGAGGTTTGGTGGGGTGAGGTCTGGAGCTGATGACCAAGAAAGAATTCTTGAGACATCTTTGGTGCAAAATGGTGGTTTATTAGAGCACTGGGGACAGGACCCATGGGCAGGAGGAGCTGCTGCCCCGGGGATGTGAGGAGTGGTCTATTACATACTTGTAAATTGGGAAGGGGATTAGGGATGATGTAAGTCTCTAAGGAATTTTGGAAGCAAGGTTTCTAGGACCTTGAGGGGCTAGCTATTATCTGGGGAAAAGGTTATTCATTGCCAGTAATAAAACCTTCTTGTGAGACCCTTTAGATGTATATCAGTGGGTCATACTACCTTGGAGGTTTAGAGATAAAGTTTCCTAAAGGAATTGTTAAAGTAGCTTACAGGATCCTGGTTGGGGGTAGGGGGTTAGTCAGGCTAGGATTGTCCTTTGCCCTTAGCAAAGCCTCAAGGTGAGGGTAGTTGAGTCCCTAGAGAAGAGTCACTCTGCCTATTTCAAGGGCTTGTCAGTAGGTAAGGAAATTTAATAATTTTTCTTCTGCCTCTGTTTCCCTCATCACATGGACCATATTTTGAGATAAGCATCCTTTAGTAAAGATGATAGCTGAATGTATCTATCACAAAATATTTAGAATAGTTATTCTCTGACACTGTATATTAAATCATATAGCAGAGAAGACTCAGAGAAGGATGCAGAAGTGATCTTGAAGATTATTATGGCAATTTCCCTATTCACTAACCTGTTTCCTGTTGCATCAATCCCTGGTGAATGTAGAGTAGGAATGAAGAGATTCTGGAAAGGAAAAACAAAACAAAACAAAACAAAACTCCTCGCCTTCTTTTGGTCCCTCCTTTGAGTCTGAACAAAAATGGCACTGCTAAGTACATTTTAATTCCCAAATTTCATTTTAGAAAATAGACTGCATATCAAGATTCAGACCATTAGTAAAAGTTTGGAATTTTCAAACATGCTATTTCATAAGCAGTGTTGCTGCATGCCTTCTCAGATAAAACCAAGAAGATAACGAATCGTGGCTAGCTTTTCAGTGAGTTACAGCTATTAACAGTAATGTGGTAATTGGAAGTGACACTGTAGATCTGTGTGTTTATTCTGGGTTGCCAAGTTGTGGCTATAGTGTAAAACTGAGAAATACTAAAAAAACATCAAATATATGTGTCAAGTTAATTTCGCACTTCTTTTGCCTCAGGCTGATTAGCACAAATTAAATTTCCCACTAATAAACTCAAGATGTTAGAAAGCATTATGGAAATGCTATATATGGATTCTGCTGATTATGATTTTTAAAACCCAAGCTCTTTGAACAATTTGTTAATCGTACAAAAATTATTTTATTCCACCCTTACTGAAAGTTCGAAAAGAGGAGTTAACTGAATATTGCAAGGAAGTGATTTCCCACCCCCCAACTTCAGCACTAGAACGGTTGATTTTGGTATACTGTTGTAAAAGTTGGAAATATCAATATGTATACTCCGTAGTGGCATAATATTAAGAGAACATTTTAACAAGCTACTTTAATAAGAATTGACAATAGACTAACATATGTTTGAAATCAGCATTAGATGCTACAAGAAATACCTAGTTTCACAGCTTTAAATTCAAACAAATATAAACAGAGACCAGTTACTAAAGCACCTTCACTACATTTTATAACTATGTGGAGAAGCATCAGTTTTCTACCAGATGGGATATTTTAGACATAGACATAATTTTCAGAAAATTGTCTTTAGAGAAAATCCTGTTTTTCTTTATTCACAATAAACTATAGATTGAAAAGAAAGTACTTGTTTAGGAGCATTTGACTTGGGGAAGGGGGTGGAGGAGAGGATATTGTTACTCTCTCTCTTCCTAAAGGTTTCCAAATAGAACTGATTCTTGATGAGTTTAGAGATAAGGAAGTAGGTGGGCTAGAAAGTGGTTTCTGGAATAAGAAATATCAGGAAGAAATATGTAAATGAGACTGAAGGTCTAATAAGAGAGGAGGGAATTCCAGCTCATTTTATTTTTCTCAGAAAAAGAAAGTAAGGAAGAAGAAATAGAGGAAGGATGGACTGAAAACAACAAAACCTCAGAGCAAGAGTGAATAATTTCACTTCCATTCAGAGACTGGGAAGGATACTGGAGGGATGAATAACACTGAGTTTGTTCACTTGGTATCCTTATCTATAACAGTTTAAAACTAAATAAATGGGAGCGGGAAGCATGAGCTCCTAAAAATAGGAAACTATTCCATTTTAGTCTATTTGTTAATGTATGATAATGTTAGGGGACTGGTTTCTACTTTCAAATCTTTTATTTATTCTTTAAACCTTTTTAGATGGATCATTAAAACAAATAAATTAGTGATGTCAAGATTTCTTCTCTAATGAGGTAATAGAGGACCCTTGGGATCTTGGAGGAGCTGGGTATGCAGCCAATCATCTGTATTATTAAATAATGTATTATTAAATTTAGTACTGCAGCTCAAGGCGACCAAAACAATATCATGTCAGAATATTAAAACTGATGATAAACAATTAAGAAAAAACTTCTTATTCATTTGTAGAGTCCAGATATTAAAATATTAAAACCATAAACCTTATCTAAGATTTATATTTAAATGCACAATTATGTAACCCTCACAATATGGTTCTTAAAATTTATAAATTAACTATATTTAAAAACACATTTTGTCATATTAATTTTGGTCCAAGGAATGTTAAAAATTGTGCATACCAAGGAGTGATATTTACAATATGGGTGCTATAAGCAGTGATAACTTAAAACAGTAACACAGAAGACTTACAGAATCTAAGGTCATGGAAGTTTAAGTTTAATATCATCTCTGCCACTTATTTGCTATTTGATCTTTGGTAAATTATTTAACATCTCTGGCCTTGAGTTTACTCATGTGTAAAATGGGGATATTAATACCAAATGAGGTTTGTGAGGATTCTTTAATGATTGATATAAGAAAAGTACTCAATGCCACAAAGACTGTAAAACAGAAATCTCAATAAATCATAATCAATAATGAATCAGTGTGTACCCTCATTTAATGACAGATGAAAAACTCCTCAAACAATTGCAGAATAAAATGTTTTAAAAAAGGTCTTATATTTGTGTCTCTTAAAATCATCAGGGGTTATGAGCAAATAAGCTCCTGCTTTACTCTGAAGATAGCATGCTTCCCAGTGGTTATATCCATAATAAAGATAATTATCCACATATTAAAGAAACTACTTGTGTCAGGCTACAAATCTCTCTTTCTCCTCGCTTTTACATGCCTATCCAGAGAGACTTCTCAGTAGAAAATATCAATTATACCTTTTTCCTACCATTACCTACATTTGCTTTTATTTTGTTTTCTACTTTATGATGGCTAAAGATAAGGCAAATGATTAATTTGCTTTTGACTATTAGGCTATTTTTATAGACAAAATATAAAGAAAAGAAATAAATATCTATCAAATAAAATGGCTTCATTAGCTGACATTGTGTGATGTTTTCTCTGGTTCCTTATCCTACAAGGGATAAGGAAGGGATGGTGGCTATGATTCTTAGCTAACTGACCAACTGAAAACTATCCTTTAGAGATAATGATTGTTAGGGAAATGGAATCAAAGTGATCAGTACAATGTACTTGACTTACATCCTACTTCAGAAAGAAGTTGCTAAGGAAGTAAACCTATAGGCAAAAATTTATTTATAGTAGTAGATCATGGGACTATATAAACTTAAAAGTAGGTAAAATTAAATTAGGGGTAGAGTTTTTTTAAAAACATTTTATTTATTTATTTGACTGACAGAGATCACAAGTAGGCGGGGGGGGGGGGGGAAGCAGGCTCCCCGCTGATCAGGGACTCGATCCCAGGACCCTGATATCAATATCTGAGCCAAAGGCAGAGGCTTAACCCACTGAGCTACCCAGGCACCCCTAGATGTAAAAATTAATAAATGAAAACATTTTGGAAAATGACTTTCTCAAATGTTAAACTTCTTATCAACACGGTCAAAATGTTAGTTTTTTCTTATTTCCCAATCATGACCAAAGTGATGTGAACATAAAACTTAGAAAGGATTCATTTACAGATACAGATACAAATCAGATACAGATCAGATACACATCTGATGCAAAATGCTTGGTCAAAGAGATGATTTTACTAGGACAAAGCAAATTTGCACCTTTTTTCAAAATTGAGTTTCGTGTTTAAGTTTTTAGGAAATGACTTGTTAAAAACTAAGTTATTTTACATTCTTTCCCATCTAATGATCTCCCACCATTAAACAATAAGAAAAATATCCTAGATACTAGCTTAGATAAGGGCATTACCTAAATGTTAATTCAAATACTACTCATTTAATAACAGAGAATATAAAAACTAGCTTAATTCTCCTCTATCAGCAACTCAGCTAAAAGAGTGATCTTTCTAAGATTCACACCTGGCCATGTTACTCATTGCTTAAAACCAAGAATGGCTTCTTAGTTCTAACAGAATAAAGTCGGTACTTCTTAGAACAATTTGATTCCACCTATGTAAAGGTTCTTATCTGCTTCCACTGTCCCACTCAACCCCCACTAAATGTGCATTAATGTCAACCAGCTTGTCATTGCTTTCACCTTCCACACTGCTTTATGAGGCCGTGCTTTGTATCTGTTAGGCTTTGTCTCGAAGATGTTTCCTCACAACTAGCCCTCCACCTATAAAATATCCACCCCTCAGGACCCATCTAAGGGTCCTCACCTTACAAAGCCACTTCTGATGTCTCCAAATGGGATCGACCTTCTCTCCCAGCTCTGTACTAAGGTCATTACATAAATACACATCCCTCATTTCTCATCATATGCTGGCATGTCTCCTTGTAAATCTGGCAGTCTCTTCAAGGACAGGGATGGGCTGTTGTACTTTCCACTCACAAGAATGTGAGCTACTTGAGGGCAAAAATGTCGTTTTATTGAACACTGTCTCTTCAGCATCTAATAGTTCTTGGCATGTAGTATGCACTCAGTAAATAAAATAAATACATCACTGGATAAGTAAATGAATAACTTAATCTCATTCCAATGTTCTGACAGTGTACCTGATGTAAATAAGTCTATAATAAAAAGTGGCCAAATTGAAGTGATCCCAAATGGAACATTGGTTATTATTACACTTTTGATTTCTCCATGACTATATATCTACACCCTATCTGGGCCACATATGGGTAAATAATTTATGAATATGTTCCCAATTCCTCATTTATAATGTAAGGAAACTTCTACGTATTATGCATCAACAATTAATCAATAAGCTAAATCTTCCTATCAGTCACAAATCAGACAAAACTAATATGAAGAGTCTCTTTTAACAACCTCATCACTGTCCACTTGTATATATTGAAGAGAATGTTGGCCTACAGTCCCTGGTAGTTCCTTTTCAAAGGCCTCTCCTGAATTGTGTGAATGTCTCCAGTCACAGTTTAACTTAAGAAAACAAAAAACAAAAACAAACAAAACAAAACTCTTAAATCCTAGTCTGAGTTCTTGGGTAATTATGGACAACATGAAAGCTATAGTTGTCCCTGAACTGAAAGTACAGAGCACATTTTTTTTTTAAGATTTTATTTATTTATTTGAGAGAGAGAGTAGGCACAAGTGGGTGGGGGAGCACAGGGGCAAGCAGACTCCCTGCTGAGCACAGGACACCACCACCACCACCATCACCCACCCCCTCCCACCAAGACATGGCTCAATCCCATGACCCTGAGCCAATACCAAGAGTTGGATGCTTAACCAAGGCCATCGAGGTGCCCTGGTATAGAGTATATGTTTAATCTCACTTTATTTTGGAAATATATTGGGCAAAGCTTAGATACACAGCATCAAGCTACATTCTGTGAAAATTAGAAAAGTAATACAAATCATAGATAAGTAAATTTTCCTATGTTATACACCATATAAGCTTATATCCCTTTAAAAATTCAAGTTGCTACCTCTTGATTGAAGGTTATAATTCTCTAAAAGTCTAGGGGTAAGAGAAAAAGCATTGAACTTCTAAACTACTCTGAATTGAAAAATAAATACCAGGGATAAGAAAGATCTGGCTAGATTATAGTCACCTGGTAGCAAGGATCAAGAACACTCTGGGGCTATTTCCAGGAAGAATAAATAGAGGCTACAGTAGAGAACTTTATTTAGCTACTATGTCTTCTCTTTTTTATTTTCACAATTAGCTATTGATCAGAGTCAATTATGAAGGTTTTTCTTAGTTGTTTTCACTTGTTCATTGTGGTTATTTAAGGTTTAGTTTCATTTTATTTTGTTTTTAATAAAAAGTCCCATTTCATTTTGGGAAAGATTAGCAAGATACAGAGGTGGAAACTGGCACCCAGCTTGACATTTTCTGTTTTCAAGTTTCCCAGTCCTAAGGACAACATGGAGCCCTGCTACATCAGAGAGTGAACATACCTGGTAAAGGGGGATGAGCATATCTGAGAGACTACAGATAGGAAAGGAGACTCAGCCTAAAAAAGGCAGCAAATGGGTAAGAGTTAGCAGGAAAAGATCATTGTAGCCTCTTAAAACCACCACCAAAACTTTTATTTTTAACAACTTATAAATGCGTTATACATTCCAAACTATATACAAAGTACTTAGTTAATGCAAAATAAAGATGTCACTAATTCCACTGCTACCATTTGCACTGATACGGATGGAACTGGTGTGGAACATAAGGAATAGCATGCAGGACCATAGGGGAAGGGAGGGAAAACTGAAGGGGAGGAACTCAGAGAGGGAGACAACCACGAGAGACTCTGGACTCTGGGAACCAAACTGAGGGATACAGAAAGGTGGTGGTAGGGCGATGGGGTAACCAGGTGATGGGTAATAAGGAGGTCACTTGTGGTGATGAGCACTTGGTGTTATACACAACGAATGAATCATTGAATACTACATCAAAAACTAATGATGTACTCTATGTTGGCTAACTGAAAATAATAATAATTAAAAAATGCTAATCTGGATAAAAAACATCTAGGTCAAATAAGAAAGTTTAGATAGACCTAAGGAAATTATATCAAATCTTTTCCTTCCTCCCTTCCTTCCTTTGTCCTTCCTTCCTTCCTTCCATATCAAGAAACCATGATGTTCAACTTACAAATAAGAAGGTTAATTTTGTTATATTTGTGGGTAATATTGCTCAGTTAAGTGCTGGATGTAGATTTAAAAAAATGAGAGCCACAAAATACATTGTGTTCTCAATTATTTAAAAAGTGACTAAATGTTCTCTCAATCATTTTATCTTTATCTCACTGGACACAAACATTTCCTCTAGAAAATGGTCAGAAAGAGGAAAGAAAAGTAAAACTAAATATAATATAAATGTGTGTGTATGTGTGTTTATTGTTACCATTGTGATACATATTTTGTTTGAGAAAAAGCGAATCTTTTGGCTAATTAGTGGTTTGTGAATTGTGGTGAACTTAAATAGTCAATATCTTTATTAACTCTGACTCTATCTCCAAACAAAAAGTTCAATTATTTGCTTATTTATTTAGTAAATGAGTACTAAGTGCTTATTATGTTCCAAGGGCTATGCTAGTTTTTGGAGGACATAAAAATGAAAGAAAGAAATTTTGCCTTCATGACACTCATAGTCTAGCAGAGGATACACCTAACACAGGAAAACAGCGAATGTTCAATATATGTTTGTGTGATAAATACATGAGTAATTATAATGCGATATGTTCTAGAAGTAATTTGTATATTTGTATGTACATGTGTGTATGTTTTATAGGGACTGTAACCGTGCTGTGAAGAATGCCGACTGTATATATTCGCAACATGGTTACAGACGGCATACCTTACATTCCTTTTCTTGGAATTATTACAAACAAAACGTTTCATGAAGAGGTAGAAATAGCAGTAGTTTCCTTCTTGTTAATTAAACTAACCTCTGACAATTTTAATACTTCAACTTTTGTGAAGGGTACTGAAGACAGGATATTTTATATGGCGACATTTTGCTTTTTTAACACTTAGTACCTCTTTCAGTACAGATTGAGAACAACTATAATTAATACCTTAAAAGAAAGTCACAACATAATTTCATGGATTTGTTTTAAACTTTTAAGAACTTCTTATTAAAGAGCACTTAGCATTGTTCAGTAACTTTCTTATGCTGAATAGCGATAATCATAGCCAGTTCTAACTGAACAATTAGCATGTGCCACCTTCTATGATAATCATTTTATATGCATTTTTAATTTCCCAACAATCTTGCAAGATAGAAATTATTATTACCTCTCTCACAATAGACAAAATACGGTTCAGAGAGGTTAACTGAATCAGTTCCTAAGATCATTCTGCCTCCAAAGCCTGGGCTCCTTCTACCATAAAGGCGCCACCCCACAAATACCCTAAAAGAAAGAATCCATGTCCTTCTGAACATAGCCTCCAAATTGTGTTTTTAGCTGCATGTCTAATAAAAAAAGCATGTCCAGGGCACCAGAGTGGCTCAGTGGGTTGGGCCTCTGCCTTCAGCTAGGGTCATGATCTCAGGGTCCTGGGATCAAGTCCTGCATCAGGCTCTCTGCTCAGCGGGAAGCCTGCTTCCTCCTCTCTCTCTCTGCCTGCCTCTCTGCCTACTTGTGATCTCTGTCTGTCCAATAAATAAATAAAATCTTTAAAAAAAAAAAAAAAGCGTGTCCAACTATCTTCCACCTTTGATTGAATTATGTTGCCCAAACTGGTGAGTATGCAGTTTACTAAAGTTAGTGAACTAATTTGTTTTGTTTTGTTTTTAATTTAGAAGCTAAATAGGATATAGAAATTAGAAAGTAGACACGTTCAAAATGCATGCCAGTTGTAGAAACAAATGTTTTGAGAATCCTATATTTAAAATATTTTTTTAAGTTCCAACTCTCCTAGATCACGAGTGTTTTGCTCTCAGTTTGCTTAATTTTCAAATGTGCATTGCTTCTTCAATAGTTTATATTAAAGTTTAATATGGGGGGATGGAAAGTAACATACCATCATTTGGTAAATTGAAACATTATAGTGCCATTTTTCTTTTCTCCTCCTACTGGTTTTAAAAAGAAATTGTTTTTGTATTTTTCTCAGTCATGTGGTTTATTTACCTCATAACACAATTCGATCTGAACATTAGCAAGAACAGAATTAAAAATATATACTTCTTTTTAAGAAATATATGAAAGCATTAATATTGATTGGCTGTGCAGCCTATCTCAAAATAGCACAATACAATTTCAGCAGGGATTATCATCTCAGAAATTTAACATTTTTTTTTTTTTGTTAATCTGAAAACAACTTTAAAACAGTAGGGCATCACTATTTCGAATTCCTCTGCTAACCATCCTGCATTCACCTCCATAACTAGCATGGTAGTTCTTACGTGCGTTGATCATGGGTATTTGGGGAAATCAATCTCAATCGAGTAATAGAAGTTAATGAGCTCGCTGTGTATTTCCCATTTTGGTCTTCAGGCTATTTGTGATTGGGCTTTAATCTAAATTTGTAGTCTATGCTCCTGAGGCTCCTCTTCATGGACTTTCTATCACAACCAGATTCATGTGTCTTTGCCAACTTCAGATGGTGCATATCCAATCGCTGTCTTCCTCTCCTTTACCACACCAGACTCTATTTATCCTTCACTATCAGCTTTTTAAATCTTGCTTACCTACCCTACTCTAATTGAAATATAGAAACCTTTCACAAAGTCTTCTAACAAATTTCTGAATCAACAACCAAGAGTCATAGAGGATTTGCAGAATCTGATGCCAGACCACGTGGGTTCAAATCCCAGCTATATCACTAGGAGGTATGTGATTTTGACCAGTTATTTAACCTCTGCTCTGGGAAGCATCTCTTCTGTAGAATATATGGATAACAATAGAAATAAAACGGAAATTTATATGTTAATACCCATAACATGTTCAGAGCAGTGTGGTATATTGGTGGTCACTGAGCTAGGATTAAAAAAAAAAAAAAAAAAAAGTCAGATGGGTTACAAAACTGCAGCCGCCTACCACTTGTTGCTGATATTTACTTGTTGCTGTTTTTCTTTACAATCCATTTATAGTAAAATGGATAGTTCTGAGCTAATGAATTTGGAAAAAAAAAAAAAATCAGGTTACTCATTGGTATTAAAAGAAAAGGGACCAGCCAAACCTCCCTCAGAAGGAACTGCTCAGGTATGTTAAGGAATCATTATCATCCTCTGCACTGTATAGAACTGTTCACATTATTTTATTTTAAGCTAGTATAATTTTAAAGTTTTTAGCTTATTTAATGACACGGCAAATACAAAATGAGACAAAAATGAAAAAGAAATAGCAACAACATGAATCATATTACATAAAAAAATTAACCACCGGTAGCATCTCACACTCAAATTACTATGTTCTTCCACAGCATATGTGACTGAAGAAAAACAAATTATGGAAAAGGAAACCAGGAAATAACTGTCTCAACAATAGAATATCCTATTTTCTGCAAAGGCTCAAAGACATCTCTGGAGTGTCAAAGGCATGTCCTTCAATATTTAACTTTTTCACTCTTTGTTCCCCATCTCAAGTTGAACAATACGTTAATTATCCGATGAAGCGTTATAATTACTCTAACAGTTCCACTCTTACTTATAATTACTGCATCAACACTTTCTTTTTCATATGCTTCAATCTATACCTATTACATTGTCATGATGAAGACACATTAACATTATAATACCGTATAATTAGCTGATGAGCAATTAAATTATTCCACTGCTCTTGTTCCTCTTTGCCAAGAGGTTGCTTCCAAGCTCTATTATCTCCTCTTTCTCTACAGTTTGCTTTAGTGGTTTTTCCCCCCACCCAAAAACAAAGAGGCTCATAAGCTGTATTCAAAGCATTTGATTTCAAATTCAGAATGGATAAGTGCTTGTGTCGGTGTTGGTCGAAGAACTAAATTGGCATTACAGACAAGTTTAAAATTATTTTCATTTTCTTTCTATGATAGAAAGAATTGCAAATCTGTGCAACACAATAAAACACTGCAGGGTCATTCTTTCTATATACTCTTTTTTTTTTCTTGTTTATTTAAAAAAATAAAATTCTCCATAATTTATAAGAAAATTGTTTAAATATATTAAATTCTATCTGAAATGCAGCCCTCATGAATTATTTTATAAATACTTCAATTTGAGCTTTGAAGCTTTGAAGATGTGAACATATAATAAAATCATGAATGATATAATAAAGTCATAGATAACTAACGATAACAGCATGCTGCCCAGTGAAAGCAACCAAGTGCTTGCTTCACTGATTCTTTTTTTTCTTTTAGTTTTTCTTTATGCTGTATATCAGTTTTTGAAAAAAAAATCTATCCTTCTGACTTGTCCAGTGGGTATTAAATAAGTTTTCCATTATATGCTCATGATCCGTCTTTGTGATTTTTAGTTTCTGGTCCTAGGAAGTTTCCTATGAGCGAACGGATCTCTCTCCCCTTGGTTGAAGCCTTACTTTAGTCCAAATAAACTTTAGAACTAATTGGAATACAATTTTAATGACTCCAAAACACGTGGCATCCACATGGTTTATCACTGTGATCACTTGCTGCATCTATATTGCAAACTAGCTCTGTGGTTTAGTCCATATTTTATATGAGAACTAAATCTTTCTTAGATAATTACTTTGGAGTAATATTATGAGCTATGAAAGAAAAGTGGAATTCATTTTATAAGCAAGGCCCATTTCAATAAAATGACTTTTGTTGTCTCAGCTTAGTTTCCTTAGCTATGAGGCAGAGGAAAATCTATTGAGTACAACAGTCTTATATGCAGTAACTTGCCTCTTCACCAAGAAAAGCCAGATGGGCCCTGCCAACTTCAGAAAGCTTTTTAAGATTATTAGTATCAATATACTTGGAAAGTAATGATCAGGAAGTTACCTCTGACTTGATACAGGAAAATGATTAAGTTCTTGCTTAAGTGACAACTGCTTCTGCGATAATCCTGTGACTTTCAAAGTCCTTAAGCATAATTTGGTACGTTTAAACTGAAAAGGACTCACGCTTTTACAGGGGTGCATTGTTTATTTTGCCTCCAGTCAAAAATAATCTCTCAACCTCTGACGAACTGTATTAGTATGGTCAATTCATTTTTGAATTCTGTTATAGAAAAAAAATTATCTAAACATTAATGAAGGAGAATCTCTATGTAGAACAAAGAGGTAGGCTATACTTTATATCAAATATAACTTGATCTACTGACAGGTTAAAGTTCAAAAGGTATCAAAAAGCAATCAAGATTAACACATGTCAGAATTTTAGATAGAATGTTAGCTGGAATAACTCAAGATGCTCACTCCAAATTATTAATATATTGTAGATAAAAATCTTATATTGATTTTAATAATTTACACACAGTAAAAATGCCTAATATTTTCAGCTCTCATAAATAGGGTTCAGTGTATATACATTAAAAGCAGAAGTTGGGGCACCTGGGTGGCTCAGGTGTTAAGTGTCTACCTTCGGGTCAGGTCATGATCCCAGGGTCCTGGGATCGAGCCCTGCATTGGGCTCCCTGCTCAGTGGGAAGCCCTCTTCTCCCTCTCTCACTCCTCCTGTTTGTGTTCCCTCTCTCGCTGTGTCTCTCTCTGTCAAATAAATAAATAAAATCTTAAAAAAAAAAAAAAAGTATAGGGAATAAGAACCTGAACCTTGAATCAGGCCCTGCTGCAATACTTCCCACCTATGTGACCTCGAACAAGTATTTAATCTTCCTGAGCCTATTTTGCAGCTATAAAATAAGAGCCAGCACCTACCTTGTGAGGTTACTAGACAGATACAAGAGAAATTTAATGTAAAGCACTTAGCATAGTGCCTAGCATAATGTAATCACTCAATAAATGTTACATAGTAACATTATTCGCTATTATCAGCCTAAAGGTTATTTTTCTTTCTGTTTTTTGGAAAACACCTCATACAAAGTTTATAGTCAGCAGGTGCTAGGATGTCTCATAAGATATTTGATATGGAAAAGATTTTATTTTTTTAGTCCAACTGCTTTATGTGCATTTTCCAGGGACATAAATTTAATTAGTGCCCAAGTTAGTACTACATGCGGTGCCCCCACTCCCAGTAGGACGCCTTCCATTACATCATTTTATTTAAGAAATCTGTGAAATACGCACAATTGGATTATAGTCTTTAAAAAATATGACACTTTAATCATATACACAAATTACAACCTGAAACAAAATTTGAATTTTATAATCAGTTGTAGCCTACTGGGGCTCTTGTCATTATTCAATATATAATACCAACAAGTTAATTTTTTCTACGTAAAAAAAAAATTCTATTTTCTTTTCTTGGAGAGGGAAAGAGAGAGTGAGAAGAGGGTGATGGGAAGGAGCAGAGGGAGTGAGAGAATCTTAAGCAGGCTCCACAAAAATAGCTTCATCCAGTGCGGAGCCTGATATGGGGCTGTATCTTATGACCCTACCATCATGACCCAAGCTGAAATCAAGAGTCGGATGCATGAGCCACCCAGACCCACCGCCCCAATTTCTATTTTCAATGCTGATTTTTCTGCCACCTTTCATTAAAGTACTGAGTTTTTGCTAGTCTATTTAACCAACCCCATTTTAAATACAGTGCCATTGTTACTATATTTCTTTCACAATGAAGTTACCTAATTGTTTCTGAATTTTTTTCTTCCATATTCAGGACTGCTGTTCTTATATCATAATAAACTTTAACATCTACTGGCTTTGAAAATTCTTTTTCACATTCTCTTGAAAACTAAATTTTCAACCCCTAATTGTAAAACTTTTGATGGTAGTATTCAATACTTCAAAAAACATATAATACTTATGATTTGTCATTGCTTTCTGGAGGATCTTATTTCCATATCTCCTAAAACCGATGCCCTTACGGTTAAGAAAAACTCTCGTATCTGCAAATCTTAATAATAGAAACAGGAAACACAGATGACCCCAAATGAAGCTGGTAATACTAGCCTGCCTTTATTTATTTATTTATTTATTTATTTATTCATTTATTTATTTCCTTTTTCCCAGTACAAATGGTTACTTGTTTGGATGGGAAGCTACAAAGATTGACAAGACTTTCTGAGGTAGATAGGAATTGAGAATCAACAGTATCTGGCACCAATGTGGTCAAAGATCTAATCATGGGCCTTTTGCACTTTGTTACCAATCATGTAATAATAGTAATATAATAGTCATCAAAAGCTTTATCCTCACTGTAATTTGCTTTTGTAATTCATTATATTATGTGAATCTCACCTAAAATTATTGATAATTAAGTATGTTTTCTCAGCTTGTCCTCTGAGACTTGGATTCCCACTGAATGGTTGAACATATTATATGAAAATAAAACTATTTTTTTTTTTTTGGTATCCTATGGTAATATGACTCCCATTTAGTTTCCAAATCACATTCCAAGAAGCCTCTTCAGAAGATCCAAGCTACTACTGAAGATCTGGCCTCAGGCAGGGTTAAGGACGAGTGTAGAGTCTCTGGAAATGTGACTTAAAGGCACCAATGTGACAGGTAGATAAGAGTTAGGGCTGACAGATGAACATTAAAGGTTTCTATCTCTGTTCTTACAGATGAGCCACCGCTGTGCCCAAGAATAGCTTTTACAATCAAAGGAGTCTGATGAAATAACCAAGAGGGACAATCAGCTCTTAACTTCAAAAGGGAACTTCGCATTCCCTGAGGCTTCATTTACAAATGTCCATGAGTATATTTCGGACAGAGATGAGCACTCCTGGCTACCTTCCTAACCACAAGGACAGAGATACCAAGCTCATCTACTCTGTATCATCAGTCTACTCTAGGGAATGAATCATCGCAGACTTAACTGGTATTCAGGGATGCTCTGATCTCAGCTGTTACATCTCACCATCTACAGTTTGCCTCTGAAGAGGAGGATTTGGATAAATGACTAAAGGTGGAATGCACATTCACATTTCCAGACATGTGAGATGGCAGAGAGAACATAAGAAGAGTAGTTTTGAATAGAGATAAGGGAAGTCTAATGATGGAGATACCAACTTTCATAATGAAAGCAAAGCAAAACAAAAGGAAATAGAATCACAGTAGGTCAATATTGCAAGAGACCTAACAGGACAACTTCACCCCTTCCTTTTACAGAGGAACGGACTGAGGCCCAGGGAGGTTTATAATTAAATGTGTGCAGTTTTGAAAAACAAAAACAAAACATGCCATTAACCACGTCTGCCACAAAGTAAGTGGTGGAACAGCTGATGGTTCAGTTTTCTGACCCTAGAGCCTGGCAATAACAAAACCAGTGAGGGAGTGTTTGCTGTTTATAATTAAATGTGTGCAGTTTTGGGGAAAAAAAAAAAACCACTAAAGAAAAGTACAAGATGCTCTAGATCTGTCACTTAATGACTCCTACATAAATTCCCTTTTATACATTTAATATCACCTACCAATGCTGTTGATTTATTTATCATTTATCATCATATTCATCAATTAATATGATTTTACCATAAAGAAGAATTTTGTATTACAGGCCAGTGATTGTTACCTGATTCAAATTACCTGTTGGCCATTGTATAGCAATGGGAAATTCAACAGACAGGAAATTTGGGAATCATGGCACAAATCTGTAAGGTCTAATGGAGAAATTTCTTTAAAGAGTCATATTTCATCTTAAAAGAGTCATGTAACATTTTCTATTTGTTTATTTTTATGGGAAAATAATGTTTCTTTCCAAAAGTTCTAGGTAAATTAATGTTGCAAACATGTACAAGTTTTGTTCTGCCTAACATTGTGGAATTCTGTATATTCTCAGGAGTTCATATACCTTGCACAGACTAGTTATAAACTATCTCCCTTTCCCTATTTATAAACCTATCATAGAAATAGGCACAAAGAACTGAGTGAAAAATAATCCATTATATAAAGTCTTCTTTTCTGGTTCTCTGTTCCATGTAATAGCAATTCCTCTCGAAACAAAACAAACCACATACTTTTAGGGAAAGAGAATATTTTCATTTAAATTTTAACTGTGTATTTTAGTGTTGTCCTAAAGCGAAGTAGAAAATACGTTTAATTGCATACCTCCAACATCCCTTACATCTAAACAAAATCCACCTGTATTTCTAAATTACCCAGCATTGTTAAAACTCAATATTTATCTATTTTGAATAACTTATGACTATCAATTGACTAATCAGACTAAAAGTACTAAATATTCACGTTAGTCTCAATAGCTCATCTAAAATGGATATGGATAGGATAAAAGTATAAAATGCATTTCACAAAAACCATAGGATTTTTCAAGAATGGGAAGAACTTTAATCTTCTCATTCTCCCATCTGCCCACGCTTGAAAAGTCTCTACATAATAATTTTTTTAAACAAATATTTATAGGATGCTTGGTATGTGATAGTTCTAAGACAGTGTCCTTCTTTTCCTGAGTTTAAAGTATAGTGATCAGATAGTAAACAAACATAAATAAATAAAAAGTAAATTGTGATGGGTTCTCTGCAGAAAATTGAAACAAAGTGACATAATTCGATTGATGTGTGGAGAGGGCCTATGCTTTATTTTGTGTTCATGAGAGTCCTGAGAGATGAAATTTAAACTTAGCCCTAGCCTGACAGGAAAGACGTGATACATGTAAAGTCAAAAATGAAAAATCCCAGGAAGATAAAACAACTTACAAAGTCCCCAAGACAGGAACAGAAAGAATGCCATGTAGCTAGAGCAATGCGGTTCAGGAAGGGGAGGTGGTGACAGAAAGTTAGCCACAACGAAATCCTATAGGATTTCATGATTTTACAAAAGGGTATAGAGTTTGGATTTTATTTTAAGTACAGTGGGAAGGTTGAGTGTTAAAGTTATAGAATGATGGCACTATGTACTTTATTTCACTGCTTTAATCATCATAACAATTGCGTAAAGTACAGATTGCAAGGTTTGTGGCTGGAAATAGTAAGAAAGCTAGGGTGGTAGCTCCTGCAGTTTGGACCAGAGGAGAGCTGGGAACAAGTACATGCATTTAGGGAATGTCTGGAGGAAAAAAAATCAGTGACACTGGCTGATGGTTTGTATAGCGGTGGGGGAGGGGAAGATTAGAAATCAAAGATAATCCTTAGATATTTGGATTAAGCAACTGAGCAGGCAGAAATGCCATGATTTGAGGTGGAGAAGATTGGGGAATAATTAGTTGCCACCGGGAAGAGGGAAGGTAAGAATTCTCATTTGCTTATGTAAATTTTGAAATCTATATTTCATATCAAAATGAAGATGTCATAGGCAGTGACATATTTAAATCCAGAGTTGAAGGGAGGTGACAGGGCTGGAGAAGTATATTTGAGAATCATGGCAGATATATAAACCACAGGACTGAATGATATCATCTAAGGTAAGTATGTTGATAAGAAAAAAATACTTCTGAAACATTTCAACATGAGAAAACAAGCAGAGGAAAGGGTTCCAGTAAAGGAAAATGAAACTATTTAGTATGTTTACTTAGAAAAAAAAAATTAATGATACAGTTAAATGTAGACAAAGCAATATGTATCTATTCCATGTATATTTAAATACATCACATATATACTTAATGCATATAATAAGTGCTCAATCCATATGTGTAAAAATGTGTATGTATAAACATATATGTCATAAGTATTCACATACCAAATGAAATTTGGGCAAAATGAACCCCCACACCTATGTAAAATACAGACAAAGGACACGTATCTTCATACTGACTATTCCTTGTGTTTCTTAAGGCTTAAGGCTATTTGCAAACCTTTCCACCAGAGATATTTTTTCCCTTCACTACTTTATACTGAGTACTTCTACTGCCTCTAGCTTGTAGAGCTGGAGCTTCACCAGTTCCCCTTCCATCTCTTCATCCCCACCATCTTTCTGGTTTGTCCTCTCCACTCAACCCCCATCTCTCCATCTCCTGAACATTACACACTTCTCACTCAACTGAATATAAACACAGTATTCAAGTTCACCCTCATGCCCACTGATGTGTGACCAAATCCATAAGTGTGCTTAAAGGGATGAAGGCCTTTTATTTTATGAGGAGCACTGCTCTAGGTACCTTTTTATTCTTTAGAATAAAAAGTGGGCCAAGTCATTGTAGGCTTATCTAGTATAGTTGGGTCAGTCTTTGTACATTCAGAGACGCTTCCAGGGAGTCCCACAAAAAAGTAATTACCTGGAGAATTATGTTTTTCCATCAACTAGAATTTCTGTCGGTCTATTAATATGATAACTATTCAGGTACTCCATTCTGATTATTTAAATGTGAACAGTGATGGCACCAATGATACTGCTTTATCTTTTAAGACATGAAAAGTCTGAAACAGCAACCTTCCTTTTCCAATTGTGCTGAATTAAATACATTTTTGTTAGATGACATCATTGCTATTTTATGCAATTAACTTTTGGTAATGAAATATGTATTGGTTCCTCAAATTTTAACAATTTTAAGTGTGAGAAGAAAATTGAAAATAGTTTTAAGAAAATATATTAACTATAGCTCTTAAATAACATTGTTAAAATACAAATTTGACACCTTTCTTCTTAACCTCTTTAATCCTCTGAACAAAAAGGATTTTTATACAGGAATTTTAATGGGCCCATATTTTCCCAAATCAGAGAAAAACACTGAATAAATATAAATCTCTTAATGGGTATGTACATCACATGGGTCACCTATAAATTAGTACAATGTGTATAAAATCTTTTGTGTTGATACTTTTGATGGAAATATGGAATATATTTTGATATCATACTGTATTAGATACAAAATAAGAAAAATCCATGTAGGATGATGAGACAACACAATAAAATTAATTAATTCATTGAAGTGAGGGAATCAGACTATAATGATAAAGCTCCCAAGAGTAATAAAATCCAAGAGAGAATTTTGCAATTTCATAAAAAATTAAGAAAAATCATAAATGATTAAAAAAGAAAGAATCCATTAGAAAGGAAATTTTTGTAGAGGTTGTGAGATAATTAGCCAGATTGCCCTCTATATCACATACCCTTTAGTAATACAAAATAAAACCAGCATCAAATTTTTACCTAATTGGAAAAAGTTTAGCAAGTGAGTAATAAAATGGAGATTTTCTCAGTCCTGGCAAAAATTTCAGCAACTCTCTGGAAAACAAATTAGTTTCAAGTATCTAAGACCTTACAAATGGCCCTATCTCTTGCTTCGGTAATTATACTTTCTCAAATCTATCCTAGAAAACATTTACCATTAGGTATAAACAATTTTACGTGCAAGGATATTTTCCCAACATTATCTGTAATTGTGGAAGTTTGAAATATTCTTAATTAATAAAATGTTAGAATTAGCTATATCCATAAACTAGAATATTATATAGTCATTAGAGACGTTCTGTTTGAAGAATATTTAATGACATGAGAAAATATTTATAACATAAAGCTTAATTAAGAAAATTAGTAACCTTCTCTAAACATACATTATGACTTGATTTTGTGTTCATGAGAGAGAGAGAGAAATAGAATTATATCAATGAATTTTCTTCTGGGTAGTAAAATTGCAGGTGTTTTTATAAGATTATTGATTTCTGGATATTTCTGAATTTTTAATTCAAGAAAGTATGTCTTACATAGTATGAATTTTTTAAAAAACTAAAAATAAAATAATGTAAATTTCCATAATGAACATCATAGAAGATAATGCCCAAAGCTATTCCCAGTAGTTTTGGCAAGGTGAAGCAAATGGTTCCCAAACTATGACATTCCTGGTGATGCAATCAAAGCAGAAGCTAGAGTTAGTGAGTTGGAGAGTAAATGCAGAGTTAGGAAAGGGAGGCAGTAAGTGGGAGTGACCTTTATAAAACTTGGCCATGAAGAGCAGAGCAGATTATAGGACAGAAAAGTCACACTGACAGCCTACTTACTACACAGGGCATTCATCTGGGATCCGTCCTCAAGAAATATAACATTTTAAAGAGTTTTCCTCTCATAGTCACATCTCCTAACAAAGAGACTGTGAAGTGTGACCTAGTAGTTACCTTTTAAGCCCATACATCTTGCCTCCATTGCTGAGACTTGATACAAACAACCTTGCTTTAACCATTTCTCTAAGGATTCCCCATCATCAAACCTCTCTCCAAATTATATGATTAAAAAAAAAAGTCTTGAGCACATTTCAACACATATTCCTATTAAGGCAACGACTGGGCATACATTTAAAAAATAAACTTTTAAAAAAATTTGTTATATTACTTAAGTTAAAAAAAAAAAAGGAAAATTAAATGTGAAAAAAATACCAGAAAGAAGAAACTAGTTACATAGAAAACAAACAGTAAGCTTCATGATGATGATTTTGACTTGACACCAAAGCAAAGGCAACAAAAGCAAAAAAATAAACAAAGGGGACCACAACAAACTAAAAAGCTTCTGAAGAGCAAAGGACACCATTAACACAATGAAAAGGCAATGTACTGAATGGGAATGGTTTCGCAAATCATATATCTGATAAAGAGTTAATATACAAAATATATAAAGAATTCATAAAACTCAATATAAAAAAAGATTCTATTAAAATATAAACAGAGATCTGAACTGACATTTTTCCAGAGAAGACATAGAGATGGCCAGAAGGCACATGGAAAAGTGTTCAACGTCATTAATCATTAGGGAAATGCAAATCAAAACCACAATAAGGTATCACCTCACACCTGTCAGAATAGCTATTATCAAAAAGACAAGAAATAACAAGTGTTAGTGAGGATGTGAAGAAAGGGAAGCCCTGTGAACTGTTGGTGAGAATGTATATGGTGTAGCTACCACGGAAAACATTATGGAAATTCCTCCACAGTGTCCATCAATGGATGAAGGGATAAAGAATATGGATATATATGCAATGGAAAATTTTTCAATAATAAAACAGAAAGAAATCTTGCCATTTGCAACAACTTGGATGGGCCTTGAGGGCATTATGTTAAGTGAAACAAATAGAGGAATACAAATACCATATGATCTGAACATACATGTGGAATTTAAAACAGCAATAACAGCAACAAACAGGCTCATGTATATTGAGAACAGACTGGTGGTTGCCAGACATGGGAGGAAGGGGAAGGAAGGTGGACAAAATGGTTGTGAAGTGTGTTAAAAAATCCAAACTCCCAGTTATAAAATAAATAAGTCAGGTAATATACAGAACAGCGACCTGAGTTAATAATACTGTATTTTATATTTGAGAGTTGCTAAAGGAGTAAATCTTAAAAGTTCTCATCACAACAAAAAGAAAATTATAACTGTATGGTAACGGATGTAAATTAGATTTATTGTGGTGATTGTTTCACAATATATAAACATCCAAGTATGTTGTATACATGAAACTAAGGTTATATGTCAGTTATCTCTAAATAAAAATTAAAAAAAAAAAAGAAGAACAAAAGAAAAGAAAACACAATATATATTACCACACAGTTTTTTGGGTTGAGCATTCTCAGAATTTACCAAAAAGTTTCTATCTATAGAAAATCTATATTTAAGGGGTGCCTGGGTGGCTCAGTGGGTTAGGCCTCTGCCTTTGGCTCAGGTCATGATCTCAGGGTCCTGGGATCAAGCCCCACATCGGGCTCTCTCCTCAGAAGGGAGCCTGCTTCCCCCCCTCTCTCTCCACCTGCCTCTCTGACTATTTGTGATCTCTCTCTGTCACATAAATAAAATCTTTAAGAAATAATAAAAAAAAAAAAAACCTAAGAAAAAAGAAAACATATATTTGGAAAACCTCATTAAATCACTTAAGATCCTTGACTCTGAATTGTCCTGATTGGCAAATCAAGATATTGCATAATCTATTCTAGTTACACTGTATTTACAAATAAACGGCAATATTTCTAGTTTCTTCTGACCTAAATATACTAGCTTTTGCTATTAATTTAAAAACTAAGTAAATCAAACATGTGAATCCTTATAATCATGTCATTTTTAGTATAAGAAATGAGCATTTATCACATATGCTTCCAAAATGTGGGTTAGGGTTGAGGATTATGGGAAGCAGGCAGTATCATAAGAGAAATTCTCATGGATGAACAGATCAAATGATTTGAAATTACAGGACAGTTGGTAGAATAGAGTGGTCAGTCTATAAATCTTTGGATAAACTGATTTCAAATGTCAACTTATCACATAGGGTTTATAAATTCTTCTCATACTCAGTACTCTGTAGATTTCATGATTTTATGTTTATGCATTATATATGCATTATATGCATATATAATGCATATATATGCATATATTATGCATTATATATGCATTATATTCTTTATAAAATAACAAAATAACAAAATAAAAAATAACAAAATTTTTATAAAATAACAAAATCAGTTTACTTAGAATTTACAAGCACCTGTCTATACCTTGATTTTTAAAGATGATATAAAAATAAGAATAATATTAAGTATTTGATCACCAACCACATTCCCTCATTTTGTGCATAAGTGTTGATAGAGTATATACACAACATATCAAATATGTAAAGTTCATGTTAAATTTAAAAGATTCTCTGGAAATATGCCTATTTAAAACACAGATGTGAATCAACTTGGCTATCAGCACACTTGCCAGAAAATTATAATAGGAACAGAGGAGAAAGTAAATTATATAAATTTTGTATTAAATTGAATACCACAATTGAGAGAGTGGGGGAAAAGACTCATTAAAGCAAGAACAAGCTATCTATTGATGAGAAGACCTTCCACTTCCAACACAATCAAACTTCCAGTGTCACTATCTGGCCACAGAAGCAAGACCAGATAGGTTTTTCATAGAAATAAATGAAGCATAAGCTTCAGGGCTCCTCACTTGACAGATGTCACGCAAGTTTCTGAACCTAACTTTCTATTATAATTTTTATACTTTTATTAATAAAGTAACCCCTACCTCCATACTCCACAGACTTCAAGTCTCTTATAACCTTAATCTCTCCCTAGAAGCAAATGAAAGAAAGAGCTACCAGATCTGCATTTAAGTTTAATTTGCCAATGAGTTTAGGCAGAATGTAGATTATGTGGTGGCCTTCATCTGATCAAGGTATGAATACTCATGTCTTAAATAACTCAGCATATATTTTACTTATATCAAAGGAGAAACTGGAAAGCATAGCCAGTTATTTTGAAGTTTCAATACAGTTGGAGCTACCTGCTCAGCCAGTAAAACATTACCAGGATTGTGCCTTCATATGGAAAATTCTGGGACTATAGTTAAGAAGTAAAGGTGAGACTAGGAGGAAGTAAAATGATGGAGGAATAGCAGACTGAAATGACATCAGGTCCCAGGAGTTCAGTTAGGTAGTTATCAAACCTTTCCAAACCTCTACAAACTCAACAGGAGATAGAAAAGAAGAGCATCAATTCTAGAAACAGAAAATAGACCACTTTCTGGAAGGTAGGACATGTGGAGAAGTGAATCCAAAACGATGGGAAGATAGACCGCATGGGGAGGGGCCAGCTCCCGGGAGGCAGTGGAGCAGTGGAGCACTAAATCAGAACTTTTAAAAGTCTGCTACACTGAGGGACATCACTCCAGAGGCTAAGCGGGGACAGTGTGGTCTCACGGAGACGGTGTGGTCTCAGGACCCACAGGGTTACAGAAAGACCAGGGGTGTCTGAGTGTAGTAGAGCTGCCAGGTATTGGAGCAGGGAAGCTGACTACAGAGACAGAGCTAAGGAGTGAGCTCTCAGATAGAGGTAACCTTAAACTGTGATCCAAGGCACAGTCGGGCCACTTCTCTTTGAACACGGGCCCTGCAAGTGGCAGATCCAGAGAGACCCCTTCCTTCCTCCTTCAGGAGGAGTGACACAGGAGCCAGCAGCTAGAATCTGCTGAGTTTGGAGACTCCAAACAGGGCTGTGCGCCAGAGATAGAAACACTCAGTCACAAGATGGGTGAGCTCAGAGTGTGGCCAGAGACCAGGAAGATGGGAGTGATTGACTGCTTTTCTCTGAGGGTGCACTGAGGAGTGGGGCCCCGAGCTCTTGGTTCCTCTGGGCCAGAGACTGGGAGGCCACCATCTTCATTCCTGACCTAAGCTGTACAGAAAGCATTCAGGGAACAAAAGCGACTGAGAGCAAACCCAAGCAGATTACTTAGCCTGGCAACAAAAGCTATTGAGAGCAAACCCAAACAGATTACTTAGCCTGGCCACTGGCAAAGACAGTGCAATTCTACCTCAGGCAAAAACATTTGAGAATCACTGCAACAGGCCCCTCCCTGGGGGAGAGATCTCCAGGGAGGGATCCCCAGATTAGCAAGGACATCCAGGCAAGACCAAATTAACCAATAAACGAGAACAGTGAAACTCCAGAGGTAAGGGAAAGCAACACACAGAATTCATGGCTCTGTCACTATGATCCTGTAGTCTTGCAAAGTAATTTTTTTTTTAATTTTAATATTTTAATTTTTATTTTTTTCTTATTCTATTTTTTTAAACTTTTCCTCTTTCCTCTTTTAACGCTTTTGAACTACTTTATCTTAACAATACCTTTTTTAAAAAACTTTTTAAATCTTCATTGTTATAGTCATAGTTCATAACTTCATTGTATTTAACCTTGTTTTTTGTATACATATAGGTTTTTCTCTTTAAAATTTTGGGATAAAATTTCTTCTAATAGATCAAAATATACCCTAAATCTAGCATATGGCCTTGTTCTAGTCTCCAGCCTGATTATATTCTCTCTCTTTTTTTTCTTTTTCCAACCAACTTTTCTTATCAATTCTTTCTTTAGAATATTTTTTAAAATTTTCATCTTTACAGTCATATTCCATCCCTTCATTGTGTTTACCCTTATTTTTGTGTATATATATATGATTTTCTTTCCTTAAAATTTTCAGAGGTAGTTTCTTCTAAGAGACCAGAATACACCCAGAATCAAGGGGGTAGCTCTGTTCTAGTCATCAGTTATATATATATATATATATATATATATATATACATATATATATATATATTCCTTTTTACCCCTTTCTTCTCCCCCCCTCTTTTGGGTCTCTTCTGATTTGGTGAGCATACATTTTTCTGGGGTCCTTGCCACCCTTTTAGTGTTTTATTCACTTGTTCATATATTCTTATCTGGATAAAATGACAAGGCAGAAAAACTCACCACACACACACAAAAAAAAAAGAACAAGGGGCAGTACCGACAGCTAGGGACTTAATCCATACGGACATTGGTAATATGTCAGAACTGGAGCTCAGAATGACGATTATCAAGGTGCTAGCTGGCCTTGAAAAAAACATGGAAGATACTAGAGAAACCCTTTCTGGAGAAATAAAATCCCTTTCTGGAGAATTGAAAGAGCTAAAATCTAACCAAGTTGAAATCAAAAAAGCTATTAATGAGGTGCAATAAAAAATGGAGGCTCTTACTGCCAGGATAAATGAGGCAGAAGAGAGAATTAGTGATATAGAAGACCAAATGACATAGGATAAAGAAGCTGAGCAAAAGAGAAACAAACAACTACTGGACCATGAGGGGAGAATATGAGAGATAAGTGATACCAAGATGAAACAACATTAGAATAATTGGATTCCCAGAAGAAGAAAGAGAGAGAGGGGCAGAAGGTGTATTGGAGCAAATTATATCAGAGAATTTCCCTAATATGGCAAAGGGAACAAACATCAAAATCCAGGAGGCACAGAGAACCCCCCCTGAAAATCAATAAAAATAGGTCCACACCCCATCATCTAATAGTAAAACTTACAAGTGTTAGTGACAAAGAGAAAATCCTGAAAGAAGCTCAGGACAAGAAGTCTGTAACATACAATGGTAGAAATATTAGATTGGAAGAAGACCTATCCACAGAGACCTGGCAGGCCAAAAAGGACTGGCATGATATATTCAGAGCTCTAAACGAGAAAATATTCAGCCAAGAACACTATATACAGCTAGGCTGTCATTGAAAATAGAAGGAGAGATAGAAAGCTTCCAGGACAAACAAAAATTAAAAGAATTTACAAACACCAAACCAGTCCTACAGGAAATACTGAAAGGGGTCCTCTCTGCAAAGAGAGAACCTAAAAGTAACAGACCAGAAAGGAACAGAGACAATATACAGTAACATCACCTTGCAGGCAATACAATGACACTAAATTCATATCTTTCAATAGATACCTTGAACGTAAGGGGACTAAATGGTCTAATCAAAAGAACAGGGTATCAGAATGGATAAAAAAATAAGACCCATCAATACGATGTCTACAACAAACTCATTTTAGACCAAAAGACACCTCCAGATTTTAAGTGAGTGGCTGGAAAACAATTTACCATGCTCATGGAAATCAAAGCAAAGCTGGGTGGCAATCCTTATATCACATAAATTAGATTTTAAGCTAAAGACTATAATAAGAGATGAGGAAGGACACTATATCATGCTTAAAGGGTCTGTCCAAGAAGAAGATCTAACAATTTTAATTATCTATGCCCTTAACATGGGAGCAGCCAATTATACAAAACAATAACAAAATCAAAGAAACACATTGATAATAATACAATAATAGTAGGGGACTTTAACACCCCTCTCACTGAAATGGACAGATCATTTAAGCAGAAGATCAACAACGAAATAAAGACTTTAAATGACACACTGGACCAGATGGACATCACAGATATATTCAGAACATTCCATCCCAAAGCAACAGAATTTACATTAGTTTCTAGTGCACATGGAACATTGTCCAGAATAGATCACACCCTGGTCACAAATCAGGTCACAACCAGTACCAAAAGATTGGGATCATTCCCTGTATATTTTCAGACCACATTGCTCTGAAGCTGGAAAATCAATCACAAGAAGAGGAAAGTTGGAAAGAAATCAAATACATGGAGGCTAGAGAGCATCCTATTAAAGAATGAGTGGGTCAACCAGGAAATTAAAGAAGAATTGAAAAAAATCATGGAAACATATGTAAATGAAAACACAACTGTTCAGAATCTTTGGGACACAGCAAAGGTGGTCACAAGAGGAAAGTAAATAGCAATACAAGGCTTTCTCAAGAAAGAAAAAAGGTCTCAAGTACACTACCTAACCCTACACCTAAAGGATCTGGAGAAAGAACAGCAAAGAAAGCCTAAACCAAGCAGGAGAAGAGAAATAATAAAGATCAGAGCAGAAATCAATGAAATAGAAACCAAAAGAACAGTAGAACAAATCAATGAAACTAGGAGCTGGTTCTTTGAAAGAATTAATAAGATTGATAAATCCCTGGCCAGACTTATCAAAAAGAAAAGAGAAAAGACCCATATTAACAAAATCATGAATGAAAGAGGAGAGATCACAACCAACACCAAAAAAAATACAAACAATTATAAGAACATAGCCTGAGCAACTATACACCAGCGAATTTGACAATCTGGAAGAAGTGGATGCATTCCTAGAGACATATAAACCACCACAACTGAACTAGGAAGAAATATAAAACCTGAACAGACCCATAACCAGCAAGAAGATTGAAGGAACCATCAAAAATCTCCCCCAAAACACAAGAGCCCAGGGCCAGAGTTTCCCAAGAGAATTCTACCAAACATTTAAAGAAGAATTAATTCCAATTCTCCTGAAACTGTTCCAAAAAATAGAAATGGAAGGAAAACTTCCAAACTCATTTTATGAGGCCAGCACTACCTTAATCCCAAAACCAGACAAAGATCCCATCAAAAAAGAGAATTATAGACCAAGATCCTTGATGAACACAGATGCAAAAATTCTCACCAAAATACTAGCCAATAGGATCCAACAGTATATTAAAAGGATTATTCACCATGGGGGATTCACCAAGTGGGATTTATTTCTGGGCTGCAAGTTTGGTTCAATATCTGCAAATCAACCAATGTGATACAATACATTAATAAAAGAAAGAACAAGAACCATATGATACTCTCAATAGATGCTGAAAAAGCACTTGACAAAGTACAGCATCCTTCCTTAATCAAACTCTGAAAGTGCAGGCATAGAGGGTACATACCTCAATATCATCAAATCCATCTATGAAAAACCCACAGCAAATATCATTCTCAATGGAAAAAAACTGAGAGCTTTTCCGCTAAGGTCAGGAACATGGTAGAGATATCTATTATCACTACTGCTATTCAACATAGTACTAGAAGTTCTAGCCTTAGCATCAGACAACAAAAAGAAATCAAATGCATTAGAATCAGCAAAGAAGTCAAACTCTCACTCTTTGCAGATAATATGATACTTTATGTGTAAAACCCAAAAGACTCCATTCCAAAACTGCTAGAACTCATACAGGAATTCAGTTAAGTGTCAGGATATAAAATCAATGCACAGAAATCAGTTGCATTTCTATACACCAACAGCAAAACAGAAGAAAGTGAATTTAAGCAGTCTATCCCATTTACAATTGCACCCAAAACCATGAGATACCTAGGAATAAACCTAACCAAAGAGGTGAAGAATCTGTACTCAGAAAACTATAAAGTACTCATGAAGGAAATTGAGGAAGACACAAAGAAATGGAAAACATTCCATGCTTATTGATTGGAAGAATAAATATTGTGAAAATGTTTATGGTACCTAAAGCAATCTACACATTTAACACAATCCCTATCAAAATACCATCAATTATTTTCAAAGAAATGGAACAAATAATCCTAAAATTTATATGGAACCAGAA
Organism: Martes martes; assembly: GCF_963455335.1. Lineage (NCBI taxonomy): Eukaryota > Metazoa > Chordata > Mammalia > Carnivora > Mustelidae > Martes > Martes martes. Next base: position 66,733 of record NW_027666330.1, read on the forward strand.
AGACCCTGAATAGCCAGAGGAATGTTGAAAAAGAAAGCCAAAGTTGGTGGCATCACAATTCCAGACTTCAAGCTCTATTAAAAAGCTGTAATCATGAAGTCAGTATGGTATTGGCACAAAAACAGACACATAGATCAATAGAACAGAACAGAGAGCCCAGAAATAGACCCTCACCTCTATGATCAACTAATCTTTGACAAAACAGGAAAGAATATCCTATGGAAAAAAGACAGTCTCTTCAACAAACAGTGTTGGGAAAACTGGACAGCCACATGCAGAAAAATGAAACTGGACCATTTCCTTATACCACACACAAAAATAGACTCAAAATGGATGAAAGACCTCAATGTGAGACAGGAGTCCATCAAAATCCTTGAGGAGAACAAAGGCAGCAACCTCTTCGACCCCAGCTGCAGCAACTTCTTCCTAGAAACATTGCCAAAGGCAGGGGAAGCAAGGGCAAAAATGAACTATTGAGACTTCATCAAGATCAAAAGCTTTTGCACAGCCAAGGAAACAGTCAACAAAACCAAAAGACAACTGACAGAATGGGAGAAGATATTCACAAATGACATCTCAGATAAAGGGCTAGTACTCAAAACCTATAAGGAGCTTATCAAGTCAACACCCAAAGAACAAATACTCCAATCAAGAAATGGGCAGAGGACACGAACAGACATTTCTGCAAAGAAGACATCCAGATGGCCAACAGACACATGAAAAAGTGCTCCACGTCACCTGGCATCAGGGAAGTACAAATGAAAACCACAATGAGATATCACCTCACACCAGACAGAATCACTAAAATTGACAAGTCAGGAAATGACAGATGCTGGTGAGGATGTGGAAAAAGGGGAACCCTCCTACACTGTTGGTGGGAATGCAAGCTGATACAGCCACTCTGGAAAACAGCATGGAGGTTCCTCAAAAAATTGAAAATAGAGCTACCCTATGACCCAATAATTTCACTACTGGGTATTTAACCTAAAGATACAAATGTAGTGATCTGAAGGGGACGTGCACCTGAATGTTTATAGCAGCAATGTCCACAACAGCCAAACTATGGAACGAACCTAGATGTCCATCAACAGATGAATGGATAAAGAAGAGGTGATACATATATACAATGGAATACTATGCAGCCATCAAAAGAAATGAAATCTTGCCATTTGCAAAGATGTGGATGGAACGAGAGGGTATTGTGTTGAGTGAAATAAGTCAATGAGAGAAAGACAATTATCATATGATCTCTGATATGAGGAATTTGAGGGGCAGGATAGAGGGTTGTGGGCGCTAGGGAAAGAAAAAAATGAAACAAGATGGGATCGGGAGGGAGACAAACCATAAGAGATTCTTATTCTCACAAAACAAACTGAGGGTTGCTGGGGGTGGACGGCTAGGGAGAGGGTGGTTGGGTTATGGACATTGGGGAGGGTATGTGATATGGTGAGCACTGTGAAACGTGTAAGCTGACGATTCACAGACCTATACCCCTGGGGCAAATAATATATTATATGTTAATAAAAATAATTATAAAAAGAATTAAAGGCTTAACCCCTGTTGAGTAACTCAAAACAGAGTTGACTCAATGGATGAGTGAAAACAATGCAAAGAAGTTGAAGTTCTTATTTGTTTGCTTGTTTCTTTAGGAGGGGAAGTGGCAAAGGGAGAGGGAGAGAGAAAATCTTAAGTAGGCTCCCTGCCCAGCACAGAGCCACAACCCTGAAATCATGACCCGAGCCTCAGGATATTGAACCGGCTGAGCCACTCAGAAGCCCAAGAAGTTGAAGTATCCTTAAATACCTACAAAGATATCTCCCTGAAATTCTGGATATCTCATTTGTTTGCTTGTTTGTCTCTAAAAATATTATGTATACTCTTTTAATAAAGATTTTTTTTTCATCATCAGTTTCATTAAAAGTGTTCTGTATTGAATGTCAGTTTCAGTTAGAATTATTCGTAAAGAATTGTGAAAGATTACACTGTATAGCAAGAATTTAGCACTGTATTTTGCTGTCTATCTGGGTTACAGATGCAAAGTTTTACAGATGTAATTTTCAGGAGAGATCACTTACATTCCTCAGCATAACACTTTTTCTAAACAATCACTATGTGCAAGCCACTGAGCTATGTCTTAGAGAAAGAGACAAAGATAAATTAAGACACGTTCTTTGCCTTAGCTTCAATAAGACAGATTATTCAATATCAGTAATTGATTCTTTAGTGCAACTTGAATAAAAATAACTGCTTTGTATGTTGTATGTGATAGGAAAACATTTTATTAGGAAAACAAATAGTTATGAATCTATTAACCAAACATTCTGCTGTCACATTCCATTTCCTCCAGGAATGTATAACCCAAGGCCAGGGCTCCTAGGCAGCAGTATCATAGAATACATTGTACTATTTCAATACTTTCTCATAAACTGTAGACTAAAATCCATTTCCTTTAATTTAGCATTTAAAAACATTTTACATGCTCACCTTTACTCTCTTTAAAAATACTCACTTTCTTGGGGCGCCTGGGTGGCTCAGTGGGTTAAAGCCTCTGCCTTCGGCTCAGGTCATGATCCCAGGGTCCTGGGATCGAGCCCCGCATCGGGCTCTCTGCAGAGCAGAGAGCCTACTTCCTCCTCTCTCTCTGCCTGACTCCCTGCCTGCTTGTGATCTTTCTCTGTCAAATAAATAAATAAAATCTTAAAAAAACAAAACAAAACAAAACTCACTTTCTTAAAAAAAATAAAAACAAAAATAAAATAAGTTAAAAAAAAAAGATAAACAAAAATACCCACTTTTTCTCTATATAATTCTTCTGGCTAGGATATCCCTCTCTCACATAACTCCATTTCTTGGCAAGTTTGTCCCATTTTTTCTGTTTTTCTGAGTATCCAAACACTGTTTATTTTTTAAAAACTAAGAACTATATCTCCACAAAGCCTTCCTTGAGAACTATAGCCCACAATATATTTTTTTTCATTGCCTTTTTTTTTTTTTTGGTAGATTTTTTATCAGATAACTTAGAGCACAAAGAGAAAGAGCTCTTACATCTCTGATTTATTTTTATGCTGAAAGTTCATTTTCTTCTTTTATCATTAACTGTAATAAAACACAGATGACATAAAATTTACCATCTTAGCCATTTTTAAGTAATTAGTTCAGTAGTGTTAAGTATATTCATGTTGTCCTACGACCAATCTCCAGAATTCCTTTTATTTTACAAAAACTGAAGCTCTATACCCTTTAAATGAGAACTCGCCATTCCTCCCTACCCTCAGTCCCTGGCAAAACGACCATCGTACTTCTGGTTTTTATGGATTTGCTACTCTTAGCATATCATATAGTTGGATGACATGGTATTTGTGTTTTTGTGACTGGCTTATTTCACTTAGTGCAATGTACTCAAGATTCATCTATGCTGTAGCGTGGGTCAGAATTCTCTTCCTATTTAAAGCTGAACAACATTTCTGTGTATGTTTTTTTTAGTCATGGGTCAATGGACACCTATGTTGCTGCCATTTTTTGGCTATTGTGAGGAATGCTAATTTATAAAACTTACTCTAAAACCTAGTGTAGTAAGCAAAATTCTTAAATGGACCCAAGATTCCCACCCCACCATGTATACACTACATAATCTCCTTACCTTGAGTATAAAGGACTTTGATATGATGCAATATCACTCCATAATTATGTTACTTTATATGAGGGAATGGATAAATCTAGTTTTGAACTTAGGGTTGAAAGTTTTCTTCATTTCCATTAGCCCTTAAGCACAGACCACAAACCATAATTATGTCATCCATTAAAGTCACTTCTGGGAACATCAAATGTACAATATATAATATATTTAAGGGCTATTAACATTCGCTCAACTTTTTGCTGACATAAAGATAATTGAACCTATATAGAGGCACTTTTGATTGTCAAGTCAATTTTTTATAATTTTGTTGCCCTTATTATTTCTTGCTATTGTTGTTTTTTTTGGTTTTTTTTTTTTGTTTTTTTTTCATGTCTGATATTGGTATCCAATTGTATATCTGTGTGTTCTAGTATGTTATAAATCAGGAGAGTAGAGAATCAAGCTTGTTTGTATTGTGTCTACATAGTGGGAATAGTGATTTTTTAGAATTTTTTTCCTGCATGCCTCTCAGTATTCGAAATTGCCAGGAAAAAAATGATCCATGTTTAAGTGAAGAGATAATATTATAAGAACACCAACTGTTGATTTTTACTTATTTTTAAAAGTTCTCCTCATTGTAAGATCTTACCAGGCAAAACTGCTGTATAGGAGGTAGTGCCTTCATCCTCAAATGGTCTTTGCCCTCCAGTGACTTTAGTGAGTCAGAGAAACATGTGCAACCTTCATATAAAATGACTGTAGCTCAATTTGCAAATCAGAACCATTGGACATTTTATCCACTACTTTCCAAGTCTACACTTCACATATCATTTACAGACCTGTTAGCAAACAGTATGTATTTTGATTCTTTTATTCCAGTAGTGGCAACTGAGTTAACGTTTAAGAAAACTTACAGATAAGAACAGTGAAAAATACAGTATCAGAAGGGAATGGGGGGGAATATAAACCAGGGTCACCTTTTAAGAAAAAAGGAAGAATTTTGATAACAGGTTATTACAAATATCAAGTTTCAAGTATTTAAATTTTTAAGATGATGTCTCATGTTTTTAAGCGACTTCCCCTACCCCTCCTTTTTGTGCTGTGTGTTCTACTGTATTTTCTGAATCAAGGCAGGATACCATTATCTGAATAATTCTATGACCAAGTCAAGGTCTTATATCTGAAAACTACTTGGCACGAAGTTCAGATGCAGGGCATTTAAGGAGATTTTTGTATACATTCCCACTTTCTAAATGCATACATCTAAATGTACATATTGAATACTAATCATGTTATTATTTTAAATTTCTTTATGAATAAGACAATTTTCATTTCTCCTCATGTTTGCAGACACACAGTGATAAAAGTGGTGGAATGCTTTGTTAACATTCTTCCCCACAAACAACAGTCCTCCTGATTTGACTCTGCTTTTCTTCTTAGGACTTAAGTGATCTTTTCAGTACAGTACAGGGTAGAATAGAATTTTAAAAATAAAGGTAGAATATTTAAGATGCCATTGATGAATCACTAAATTCTATGCCTGAAAGTAATATTCCACTGTATGCTAACTATCTGGAATTTAAATAAAAACTTGGAAAGAAAATAAAGAAGGAAAAGGACATTAATGCTGCTCTGTTGATACTACTTCTAGAGTAAACCCCCAAGTTTCACTGTAAAATTAAGTATCACTGTCTTACTTATCGGAGCTACTATGGAAAACAAATGGACTGCAATTGTGATGAGGGTGATTCCTCATTCACTTTTGGCCTTTTATTTTTTTCTTTTGGTCTGATAACTAAGAAGCCCATATTTATTTTCTGTTGCTTTAACTATTAGGTCCTTAAATAAAATAGGCAAAAATAACCACTACTACCACTCCCAACCCACCAAAATAATGGGAATTTCTGACTTATTTACAACAAGAGAAGGTACATCTGCAAGCTTCCATAATAGACAACCAGGAAGTAAAAAATAACAGCAGCCTTTTTGTAGCAAACCAATACTGTAACTGCAATAGCAATCTGTCTTCCAGAGAACAAAGGCACTGCCACAAGGAGTCCAAGTGTTTGCTCTTTGCCAACATCCCCCCCAAATCTACAGACATTTTTAGAAAGAATGCCTACACCTCCTATTCAGAAATTAAAAGGGAGATCGTCTAAGCTTTGAAAGGTAATATTTGGGTTGTGTCAGAGCCTAGCATTTTATTTCTTTATTCTGCTTCTGAATTCACATTGACATACAAATCATTTAATTTCTTTAAGTATCTTAAAGTAATTTCTTTAAATTACTCTTTAAGTAATTTATTTAAGTGCTCTAGGTATTAAATGTATAAAATAGCTTTAGATCTAAGGATTAAAAGTGAGGCATGAGGGCAAATTGCTACCAACCTAGAGATTTTATTTAAATAGTGTGAATCACATAGTATTCATTAATGCTTTTATTTTTAAAAGGCACCTAAGGATACACTTAAAGAATATTTTCAACAATTTTCGTAACGTACTTAAAACTGATGTTACTTTCACTGTTTGCATGATATAATTTCTTATAGCAGTTCAAATGAGAAAGCTACCAAATTCCTACATTGACAACAAAAATACCTTCTTTCAATAGTCCTGGACATGTGAGGATTTAGTATATCATACTGAACCTAAAGAAAATTTAAATATAAAATCCTCATCTTAAATTAGAACATGGTCACCTTCCCTTTACTATTTCCCTATTCCTTCTCCAATGACCTTTTATCTCTTTACTCATTATTTCCTATTTATCTGCAAGGTTAAGTTTTATAGTTATTATTATAATAATATCCTTGTTATATATGTTTAACAATTACTCAAATACCAAAATATTTGAGTACTACAAAACAACACACAGATGTAATTCTTTGGGCTCAAGAATCAGACTTAGGTTCAGATCCTAACCTTAGCATTTACAAATTTGTGGCCTCTGTCTTCTTACATGTAAAATAGGGAGGGATAGTTCCTCACAGGACTGTGGTGAATGTTTAAATGTTCCCTCCAACTCAGCTGTTCTGAAACTGTACATATTATTTCCCTCTCCAAACCTGTTCCTCTCCCAAGATGTCTCGTGTTAGCAAAGGGCAAAATTATCTACATCGTTTTCCAAATAAGACTAAATTATGATCAATTCCCAAGGGCTCAATTTAAACATTCCATCACCCAAGTCTGGTAATGTTCATCCTGATAATATCAGGATTATCAGTGCCTGTCTGGCTCAGTTGGTTAAGCATCCAACTCTTGGTTTTTGGCTCAGGTCATGATCTAATGGTTCCTGGGATTGACCCTGAGGTGGGTGCACAATTAGTGGGGAGTCTGCCTGAAGATTCTCTCCCTCGGCCCCTCCCCAAACTGGTGCATAAGAACAGGGTTACTTTTGTGGCGGGAATAGCCTGCCTTCCTCACACTGGGTCTGAGCAAAGGATGCAACAATTATTATTTTTTCATTCATTCAAAAATATTTTTTAAAATTTCTTATGTGGGGATAATGTCGATTCACATGCAGTTGTAAGAAAACAGGAATCTTTATTCAAGTATAAGTGACAATTAGAAATTGCATATTTTTAAGACCTACAACTTGATGATTTGATATACATATGCATTGTGAAATAATCACTAAATCAAGCTAATTAATATATCCATCATCATAGTTACTTTGTGTGTGTGTGTGTGTGTGTGTGTGTGTGTGTGTGGTGAGAATACAGGCATACTCTTTCAGCACATTTTAAGTATACAGAGCAGTACTGTAGTATCATTAACTACAATCAAGTTGCATGTTAGATCTCCTATTGTCTGTTGGATGCATAACTCAAACTTGTGTGCCATGATCAACAACTCCTCATTCCTGCCTCCTTCCAGCTCCTGGAAACCACCATTCTACTCTCTGCTTTTATGGGAATGGTTTCCTTGGATTAGATATGGGGCATATGGGATAGAAAGAAGAGGTTGAGAGTCATTTAAAGTCCTGTTTCAGAGGAAAACTTGGGAGGGAGAAGAATTCTCACAAGCAGGGGATTGGTGGAGTGGGCTGTCATCAAAACAGATAGAAAGCCCAGGGACTGGAAAGTATCCTGAGCATCAAGAGAGTTTCCACCAGAAAGGAATCTAGTGATATGAATATTATATGAATATTAAGGATAGAGGGCTTCTACTGGAAGGCCTCAGGCCATCCCCCAAGAAGAAATGTGAGTGCTTCCACTTTTCCTTTTTCCATCTCAAATGACAGTTCTAGAGGGGCAAAGCTGTAGCAAGCAAGCTGTTGAGGCAGAGTAGTGAGAAAAGAAGTTACTGTACTCTCTTTCTGGAAAACAGTGGGTGCCAAATGGTGCCCTTAAAAGGCAGAAATAGAGAGGAAGTTTTACCTCTGAATGAAGATTAAAGTATTAATGAATATTTTGGAATAGATGCTCTCAATTTGAGACAGTCACTTACTGGTGACTGTGGAGTGGCATAGGATCTCAGAATGAGCAGAAAACTCATGGGCACTCTGACCAAGGCCCCATCCAGGGCCAGGACACAATGCCACCAAATAAATGTTAAATAGACAATGAGAAACATTTTTTATACTTAACACCCATTTAAAAAAAAAAGATTTTATTTATTTGTGAGAGAGAGAACGAGCCGTGGGAAAGGGCAGAGAAAGGGACAGAGAAAGAGAAGCAGACTCTGCTGAACAGGGAGCCTGACTCGGAACTCGATCCCAGGACCCCGAGATCATGATTTGAGCCGAAGGCAGATGTTTAATCAATTGAGCCACACAGGTGCCCCTCTGACCCATTTTAATGTCCATCACAACATCCTTAAAATTAGTCATTGTGGAAACAGTTTTGTGAGGTGTGGGGGTTGGTATGGGTGGAAACCATAAGTTGGGCCTGCAAAATGGGTCCTAGATACCACATGAGATTATTTTCTTCAAACTGTTAAAAAGAATCCCATCTGTCGAAGTTATGAATTCATATTCTTTGTTTTAGTTGTGTTCGTGATAAGGAGCAATCAGAATTCATTCTCAGTGTGTTTTTACATTATAAATTTTTATTTTTCTTATATGAATGATATAAAAGACATAATCTGCCTTTTCTCAAACACCTATGTGTACATTAATTGAGTATGATGGAGAAATGACTGCTTTTCTATGCATCTATGTTTACATGTCAATAAATTCAAAAGTGAGATTAAAGATGCTAGTTTAAATGAAATCTTCACTCTGCTGACAGGCGTCTCCCTCTACCTTTCCCCTTCCTTATCTTTGGTTTTCTCAATGTTTTTAAGAAAGAAAATTCAGTATTTCGGATGGCGTCAACTACCCAGTATAACCACAGGAGTTCTAGATCAGGTTGATAAAAAAGATATAATGAACATGTTTTAAGGGGACATTAACTTTGGAACAGACTGGAATGTGTATGATATGATCTCCACCATTTACCAGCTCCACAGGTAAGTTAGGGAACTATTATAAGTGTCAATGTTGTCATATGTAAAATAGGTTTATAGCACCTATCTCATAGAATTAGTGTGAGAATTAAAGGATTAAAGTATATAAATTTTTTAACACATTGCCTAACAGAATGGAAGTGATCACATACATACACAGATCTACTTAACAACAGGATTAAATTAATAGTATGCCCCTGGCACACTATTTTAAGCAAATATGGAATTCTGTTTATTTTTCTTCCATCCAAACCAGGAAGCTTGTTACCAAACATAATAATTTAGTCCCGCTTAACTTTAAAAAGAGTAAAAAACTATTGTAGGAATGAAGTGTTCCACCAGAACCAAAACAGACAATATAGAACACAATACATTTATAGAAATTATTAGTAACATGGGAATAAATAAACCCCTGAATTTAAAAGTGTGTGTGTGTGTGTTATGTTTTATGTTTTATGTTATGTGAAATGGGATATTCAATAAATAATTCTGGGACAACTGGCTAGCCATTTGAGGAAAAGCCAGGATTCATACTTCACTAGTTAAACATAAATACATTTCAGATGTTACAATGTAGTATATAAAAAGAGAAAACACTTAAATACAAGGAAGAAAAATAAATGCATATTTTTACAGTCCAGAGATTTTATCACCATTTAAAGCATAATATTAAACCCACAACCATAGAGGGAAAAATTATAGAATCAAGAGTATAGTAATTAAAAATTCATAATGGCAAAACAAAATTAAAACCCTACTAAAATCAACCAACTAAAATTTTTTAAAGCCATAAATAGGCTAAATGCAGAAACCAAAAGGAAAAAAATTAGGCACATGACTGCTGCACAATCACAGGAGCTAGGGATTAATTCGGAAAGCAATGGCAGTGGTGTCTCAGTTACGATTTGGCAGAGGATTCCACCTCTTGGTACCACTGCTCTGAATAGCACTTGACCGGCCTTCCTCAGGAGCTGTGGCTGTTAAGGAACATTAAAGTCAGAGGTGACTTTAGAGATTATTCCGGTTTACTGGCTGCACTTTACAGATAAGATAACTAAGACTTGGTGAAGTTAGGTGACTAACTGTTTACAGAGATACGTACAAGATGCACTAAGAGCTAAAAGAAACAAACAAAAAACAAGAAAACCTCCTTGTAACAAGGAAGACAAAGAAATCTTTGCTGAGGAGGGGCCACTTCGGTCTGAACCTGATGGGTGAATAATAATTCCTCCAAATAACAGGGATTCCAGACTAAAAAAATCAAAAACAAAAATATTCTATACAAAGTCCTGAGGCTCAATACAGAAAGATAGTCTAGCACATTGTACACCACTGCGTATAACTGAAGTTTATAGAGTATCAACAGTGTTAAATGAAGTTTAAAAATATGGGTCATGTGTTAAATATGTGTGCTATGCTAAATAATTTTAACCCTGTCCTACAGTTGATGGGAAATGGAGAAAACTTTTACAGTAAAGGACTAACATCATGAGATTGGTGTTTTAGAAAGGAACCTTACTAGCTGCTTAAAGGATGGAGAAGACAAAAGAATTTAGAAATTTAAAAAAAAAAAAATCTCTCCTTCACGATTCTGCTGAAATATTCTGCTCGCCTTTTTGAGTTCAATGTTGGTAGAATGAGTCTTCCTTCCTTTTTTCTTCTTTGCACTTTGTGTAGGATTTATTTATTTAGTTAGTTAGTTGGTAACTGATGGATTATTTTTTAAAGATTTATTTATTTATTTGAGAAAAAGAGAGAGAGAGAGTAGGGGGAGGGGCAGAGGGAGACAGAGAGAATCCTCAAGCTGATGCCTAAGGCAGGTCTTGATCCCAGGACTCTGAGATCATGACCTGAGCTGACACTGAGTAGTAAGATAACTGACTGAGCCATGCAGATACCCCCACATGTTTATTATTTTCATTGTGATGATGGTTTCACAGGAGCATACATGTATTAAAACTTAGCAAACTGTATACGTTAAATATGTGCAGTTTATTGCATGAGAATTACAAAATAAAATTTAAAGGGGAAAAGGATTACACATTTGCAAAATAAATGCAAGGCAATGATATACGAAACTTTCAGGAGGCTTCATGGGAAGAAAGGTAAGTACAGGATAATTATTCTCATAGGCATCTATTCACCATAATGACCCAAAGAAAGAAACTATGGTGATGATGGGTTTACTGGGCTGCTAATGACAAGTCAAAGAAGTCAGAATAGCATTTATTATACTGACATATATGATTTACCAACTCCCTAACTAAATTAAGATTTCCCAGAGGGGATATACTTATAACCCTTCCTAACAAAACAAACAAAAAAATCTCCACATAACCAGCACTAAAATGTTCAGTCAGACAACACATGAGACTAGGGTCTCTGAATTTCAAAAAGGAGTAATACCCACATCCTATGCCAGTGAGTTTCTTGTACATAACATATAGAACATAAAGGAGTAAGCATAGTCTAAAAATTCATGAGTGTGTGTGTGTGTGTGTGTGCGTGAGTGCATGTGTGAGAGAGAAAGAGATGCCTATGTAACTTCAGTATAAGATAGAAAGAGGTGTAGACAGATAAATGAGTGAGGATTTCAGTGCTTACTTCCACAAACTGGAGAACAAAAGAACATATTGCAGAGAATATGCTATTTGGAATACACTTAATACACCTGACCCATAGAATTTGGGTGCAAAGTGATTTGGTAGAGAAAGGGAAGAGAAAAGAAGGAATACCACAAGCAAAGGCATTGAGATCAAAGAAGAACAAAAAGGAAGAGGAGGAGAAAACGAAAAGAAAAGACACTCTAATTCCTTAGCACCAAATATTCTCTTAATATTGAAATTTCTCTGATTTTTGTTGTTTTTGTAATTGTTATTAACAGCGTGTTTGAATCCAGATACGAAGAAGTTATATAAACGTTGTGATTGTCTCATGTGTCTATTTTTTTTTAAGTATAATTCTTTTTTTAAAAGGCGTCACCTACATAGTATTATCATTTTTTTCTATTCGTTCTATGTTCTTTCATTGACATGGTGGAAGACAGTGAACTCAATCATCCACACGACATTACTAATCCCCGCTTCTAGACAAACCCCTATAAAGTGCCTCATCAGGACTTTTGAGACAAGTACTTATTTGCTTAGTATATCCAAAGAGCTATGTCAAGACAGACCCTCTCTGGAAAGTACTGTGCAGTAGTGACTATTTATTATTAATAGAAAACTACGTAAATTTGATAAAAGAATACCTTAAATACCCAGTGGCCGATCAGTGAGGGGTTAACTTCATTACTAACATTTTCCTTTGTAAGCTAAGGAATTTCAGTTTATGTGTATAAATCTTTGAATGTATTGGAGTAAACCATAGAAAAATGCTTACAAAAAGAGCAATATTTCCCTTGATAAACCCAACAGAAATGAAAGTTATTTTATTTCCTCATAATTTAGTAAAACCAATATTATTTATAATTATAAAGCATATCTGATATGACATATTCCCATGCATTAATCAACCAGATTTATAAACATCTAGATTTAACATCCAGATTATTTTTCAAAGACAGATTACTATTTTAGTTTCTATATAATTCTCTGATTCAGTGTCACATTTGTGCTTAAAAAAGGCAACTGGAAATATTTGGCAAGATGTGAGGAAGGGAGAGGAAGTGGAAACTGTGTGAAAATGTCTATAATGACTTAAACAGATTATATATCATTAGGATCCCTCTGGGATGTCAAGGTCAAAATAAGTGAAGGTATTCACTGCTCATCAGTGAAAGTCAGAGAGCAGAGTGTAGTCACTTTCTAAGAACTATTATCCAACCCCATAGAACCAGGATTAATTTACAGAATTTAATGCTTAGTTGAAATAAAAATGTGCTTGTTCGCAGTGAATTGAGGATGAAGGTACATATAACAATCGTAGGTCTGAACTGGAATTATTTAATAAGCAGTCTAGTTGGAAGCAATTGGTCTCCAAGGAATGTTAGGCAATTTTCCCTCAATTTGAGTTTAACATCATGCCAGAAAAAGAACTCTAATGACTAGTTACAAAGTGACTGCTGAACAGACTTCTCTCTACCTTAACAAAAGCCAGAAAAGAATATTCGAAATGAAAGTAGCCACCATTACTCATTTGATTAGGTCTTAAAAGGCTCTTACTTTGGATGTGGAGTAACAGGAATAAATTTGAAGCCTTTTGATGGGTTCTGACTTAGGCCCTAAAATCTTCCAAAAAGAATATTATAGATGCAGAGGGTTTTTGAGGAAGTAGAATAACTTGGTGGCTTTCCACAGCCACTTTACAACCTCACAGCCTTACCTAGGAAAAACAAAAATGGTCTTGCTTTAATAGGAGGAACAACTGGTAAATACGGGGGGAAGAATACCCACAGGTTATTCTCTAGAACATTAAATGTAAATATATGGGTCTCAGATTTCTAGCGAAAACTACAACTTCAGCAATGTGATATATTCTTAACGTGCAGTCTTAATGTATGCACTAGGAAGAAGCTAGTGCTCCTGAGAGTTATTCAGGAAGGAAGTTACTTCAATGAAGAAACAATGTCCCTTTAATATTTTCTGATTTTGATCACCATACCCTTCTTGTTATTACAGTAATTACTAAGCAAAAATCAGAATATGTGAATACACAGATGCGTTAAAAAATTTTTTGAGAAGCATGTTTGATCTGTTCTTATCACTATTGGCTTCTGGTATATTCAACTTCATTTCTAAGAAGGTACCCAGATGAAATATAGCAATGTAAACAAACAAACAAACAAACACCAAAAAAACCCACCACAAACCCACCCATTGGTCTCATATTCAGAAACTAATGTCGTAATTCCATTTCTGATTTTTTCTGTGACTACTGAAAGTCATTGACACTCTCCATGACTCAGTTTCAAGAAATAGAGTAGATCAATATTAGCAAAACTACACAAATGCCAAGAAATCATGCAATTCTTTTGAATTGTGAACTCACATTGGAGAGATTAGCAACAATAGGGTACAAAGGAATGAAATTAAATTGTATGGAATTAAGAATGTAGGCAGGTGGGGTGCCTGGGTGGCTCAGTGGGTTAAAGCCTCTGCCTTCAGCTCAGGTCATGATCCCAGGGTCCTGGGCTCTCTGCTCAGCAGGGAGCCTGCTTCCTCCTCTCTCTCTGCCTGCCTCTCTGCCTACCTGTGATCTCTGTCTGTCAGATAAATAAATAAAATTTAAAAAAAAAGAATGTAGGCAGTGAAAAAATAGAACTGTCAAAGATGACCACTCGAATCTTAGAATCAGCACAGAACTGAATGGAGACTTGTGATCATATAGTTGAACTACCGAATTTTACAAATAAATTAAAGATACCAAAGTGAAATGACTTTTCCAAGGTCAAAAGTTCATGAGATGCAGAGCTGGGATTAATTTCAGTTTTCCTAATTCCTATCAAAAAGTTTTACCACTACACTATAATGAATAATTAGAAGTGGGGGGGGGGGAGATAATTGCAAAAGAATGAATTAAAGTTTCATTAATTTTCTAAAAGTTCTAAAATTTCATTTTCTAAAAATTCTCTATACTCTTGGAATATCAACAATAAGAAAAGGTTCTGAGATGCTGCAGCCTGCTACAGAATCTGCAATATCTGCCCAGCAGGAGCTACCGTTAAGTATATGATTCTTTACTAAAATGAATGCATTATGTTGCAGCTAGATGGTGAAACAAAAGTTGTTCATTTACTATTCCATGCATTGGCAAGCAAAAAAAACCAACAATTTTTTGAATGAAAAATAAAATGTTAAAAAAATTATTCCACCATCCTCTAGGGGGTGAGGCTTTAAGAATGATGGAGTAAGGGGCTCTGCAGACCTTCTCCCCCAGCAAAACAACAATATAACTGTGAAAATCATTAAAACACACAATCATTTAAAATATCTGGATATTGTCCTATGGGCACAGAGCAAATGGAGAGACATTTCTTTAAGAAAAACTACCATATCTCTATAAGAACAGAAAGTGTCTGTGGAATTTGAGCCATGTCAAGCTTCATTACCTATACCCCAGCTCTGTGTTATGGAAACTTTGCCAAAAGCATGTTCAGCTCCCTATTCTCCCAGCTGCCAGTCTAGGGTTACAATTTTACTGTAGGAAGGACAGGCTGCTGACATTATCATCTCCTCAGCCCTCCCCATCCCAAGTTGCAGAAACTGTTTCATACAGTTAACAGTCAAGAGGATCAAGTCTTTCTCCCACACCCAGACCCTCAATGATAGTACATGAATACTGGAGCCATCCTCACTCCTACAGCAAAGGCTTCATGCCAGGGAGGGCAAGTTGAGACCAGGATCTGGCAGTTTCCTTTCATTGTCCACTCAAGGTAGAGTGTCACTCCTGGAAAAGCAGATCCGCATCCCTACCTCCCGTGCCGTGGCACAGGGATTCTGCAAAAAGGAAAGGCAGACCTTTAGGATAAAGAGCTCTGCAAGTCGGCCTTTGGTAGGAGAGTAGAGAACTCCATGCCTAAGAGAGGTCGGCAGCTCTGATAAAGCAAAACAGAAGAACATCCCGAAGTTTAGAAGACTGAAGGAGGAGAAGATATAGCCAAGAAGATCCCTCTCAGGGTTACGGGGAAAAAAACATAATTCAACAATAATAGTTGGAAATGTTAATTCTCCACTTACAACAATAGATAGAACAGCTAGACAGAAGATCAACAATAGAGAACGTGAACAACACTTTAAACAACTAAATTTAGACATCTACAGAACAATCCACACAACAGCAGAATACCCCTTCTTTTCAAGTGCAAATAGGACATTCTCTAGGATAGACGACAATAAATTTAACAGGATTAAAATCATGCAAAGCTGTTCTCTCACCAGAATGGAATGAACTTAGAAATCAATGATAGAAAGAAATATGAGTAAATTAATAATATACTCAACCAGTGGCTCAAAAAGAAGAAACCACAAAGGAAATTTGAAAGTATCTTAATATGAACAAAAATAATAACAAAAAATACCAAAACAAGAGATTAAAGTGAAGCAGGGCTCAGAGAAATTTATAGTCATGACCACCTGTTGTAAAAAAGAAAGATTTTAAATCAATAGCCCAACCTTCCACTTTAAACAACTAGAAAAAGAAAACCACACTAAACCCACAGCAAGCAGAAGGAAGGAAAGACTAGAGTAGAAATAAATGATGTAAAGAAAAGAAAAGTAGAGAAATCAAGAAAATCATAAGTTGATTATTTGAGGAAATCAGCAGAACTGATTAACCTTTAGCTAGACCGGCCAAGACTAAAAAAAGAGACTCAAATTACTAAAATCCAGAATGAAAGAATGGATATCATCGCTAATCTTATAGGAATAAAAATTAGCTAAGGGAATTCTACTAAAAAAATAACACTATGCTCACAGATGACTTAGATACAAATGACAAAGCCCTAGGAAGACTGATATTACTAAAACTGACTCATGAAAATACAAAAATTCTGAATAGACCTATTACAAATGATTAAGTAATTTAAAAATGTCCCACAAAGAAAAGTCCAGACCCAGGTGGCTTCACTGGAAAATTTTACCAAATATTCACCAAAGAACTAGTAACAATTCTTCACAAAACCTCTCAAAAGATAAATAAGGAAGAAACACTTCCCAGCAACACTTTGTGGCAAGATTAACCAAACAAGATATCACAAGAAAATATATATATATAGTACAATATCCCTTACAAATATAGATGCAAAAGTCCTTAACAAAATATTAGCAAGACATACTAAACAATCTATAAATAGGATTATTCACCATGACCAGATATGATTGGTCTCAGAAATACAAGGTTGGTATCAACTAATGTAATAAATCATATTAATATAAAGGATGAAGAACATATAATGAACTTGGTTGATGCAGAAAAAGCATCTGACAAAATCCAACACTCTGTTATGATAAAAATGCAAAATAAACTAGAATTACAATGGAGCTAACTCAAGCTGAAAAGGAAATCTCTGAAAAACCCACAGCAAATATACTTAATAATGAAAAACTGATTGATTTCCCTCTACAACCAGGAATAAGTCAAATATTCCCACTCTTGTCCATTCAATTAAATATTGTACAAAAGGTTCTAGTCAGTATAGTTGTTTTTTCTTTTAAGCATTCATAGTGGAAATGAAGAAGAAAATTATCTCCATTTGCAGATGATACAATCTTACATGTAAATAATCCTATCCAACATGCACACATGCACATATACAGCTATCAGAACTAAATAAGTTAGCAAGATTGAAAGATACAAGGCAATATAGCAAAACAATTATATTTGTTTCACAGGCAATCAAAATCCCAAAATGAAATTAAGAAAATAATTTCATTTATAATAACATAAAAAATATTTACTTAGGAAAACATTTTTAAAAAGAAGTTCAAGATTTCTACATTAAAAGTTGAAGTATAATATATTATTGAAAAAATTAAAGAACATCTAAATAAATGGAGAAAAAATATCACATTCTTGAATTGGAAGACTTACTGCTAAGAAGGCAATACTTCTCAAATTGATCTACAAACTCAATACAATCCCTATCAAAATCCTAGGTTACTTTACTGTAGAAATTGACAAGCTGGCATTAAGACTCATCGAGAAATGCAAGGGACCAAGAAGAGTCAGAACAATCTTTAAAAAGAACAAAGTTGGAAGACTCATACATAAGATGCATAGCCTGTCAAAAAGCTATAGCAATTAAGACAGTGTGGTACTAACACAATATAATAGACATTTAGATCAACAGGATAAATTAAGAGTCCAGAAATAAACCCTACCTCATAATATACAAAAACAAACAAACCTCAAAATGGATCAAAGATATATATGTAAGACCTCAAACTAAAACACTTAAAAGAAAACATAAGAAAAAAAAAAAAGAAGAAAACATTGGAGTAAATTAATAAACTGTGGGCCTTGGGCATGTCATTTACCTTAACTTCTCTGAATACCATTGATGAGATGTCGACCAAGACCCGCTAGATACAGTTTCTTTGGGAATGACAATGACTTTATAATGTTGACCATTTCTTGGCACATAAAAGGTACTTGATATAAAAAAATATTTGTTGAATAAAGATCTCTATGAATTGATCCATACCTGTATTGCTAAGCTACCACTAACCTGTGGATGGATGTGAAACAACTTCAATTAAAGCAAGCAGAAGAACTTAAAAAAAAAAGTCTGAAACACAGTTTAAATCAATATTTATTGATTTCTGGGACACTAAATTCAAAGATCAATAATCAGAGAAGTCTCTAAAAGAAGTGGCCACATAGACACTGATCAAAGAGATAATACATTTACAAGGTAATACAGTCTCAGGTTCTCAGGAACATTTGCATAATCAGGTAGTAGAAGCTTCATGAATGCAATGTTTGAATACAAAAGATAATAATCTTCCATCACTGTTGAAATCATTAAAAGCTATAAACTGCTGCATTAAAGTATGTAGTTTTAGATAATGTTCACTCAAAATATTTATTCATGAGAAAGAATACCTTAACAATAGACTCACAAAGTATGTCATTTGTCTTTTTTGGTTTTTTGTCATTAAAGCAATTTGCTGTTGTTATAAGGTTATTATGATGAAACATATGACATTTGAAGTAATTATGACATTGGCTAAATACTCTTTTCCCAAAGGATTCATAGTTGAAAAGCCACATCCACTTTTCTAGTGTGGGAAAGTCATTTCACTTGGTGGGGGTATTTTTATGAAGACCACAGACAACTATTTAACGCTAACTATGCACCGTCCATGACAGTTACTCTTCGTCAACTGTTACACGTAATTGTCCCAACAACATTATGAAGTTGGTAACGATACTCCAATTTTACAGGAGCGGAAACTGAGAAGTGAGGGAATTAAATACCCTGCCCATGTCACACAGCTAGCAGAACAGAAGTCTTAGATACAAATTAGTTCTGACTCCAACTTTCACTCTGTTCATAGTATTTTTCTAGATAGTAACTTCCAAATATTTGCATTCAAGCCAAAGGACAATGAGTGCATGAGTGAGGAAGCTGGAGCTCCAATCTACTTCTGTTAACTGGACAGATAGCCCTGTCCTCACCTGAGACTAGAGGTAAGGATTTTTTTTTTTTTTTAAATTAACTTATAATGTATTATTTGTTTCAGGGGTACAGGTAAGGATTCTTTTTAAGGGGATATTATTATACATACTTTATTATGCTTGTCTTAGGTGAATATTGTGTTATTTCACTGAAGCAGACCAAGTCACCCTATCTAGATATCATGGCGTCAAGACAAGTGATAGGAAGTATAGTTGAACAATGATAATTCTCCCCATCCAAATGTCTAATTCACAAAATCTCAAAACTTAATCTTTCTGAATCCATAGTGTATTCTCCTTCTGACAGCTCCATCTGTCATGATATAGAGTAGACCTCCGAGTGTAGAAGGGACATACCAGACAGCTTCAGACTGAGTTCCCTGGAGAAGGATGCATGCTTGCCAAAGCAAGCAAGAAGGCTTGGCAGTAAGAAACTATTCCCATTATTAGAATATTACAGAATTGTTTTTGATCTGCCAGTCAAATCTCATTATAACAGAATGCAGAGCGTTTCATGAACTCATACTACTACTTAGTTTTAGCCCCCATTCCTAGCTTTTGCTGTTCTGCCTAGTTCACCTACTCAGCCTCTCAAGTGAAGACAAGTTTAAGTGCTTACTAAGTGTCTAGCCTGAGTTAGGCACCTGAGATGAGAAAAAGAAAGCCTCCATTTTTATGGACCCTGAGTTTATAAGGGGAAATAGGACTTAATCACATAATGAAGCAAACAGTATATATTTAGATGCTGAATTAATGCTAAGAAGATGTATACCTATGTCTATATAGTGCTTAACAAATAGCTAGATACTTTGTCAAATACCGTTTTAGTGAACATTCCCAACAGCTTAGGGAGGTAACAATTACCTCTCTTTTACCAGATGATTAATAGCCATAGATTCCAAGGGCATTAGATTTGCAAGAGATGTTTTAGGATCTATTTGGTGTTAACGTTTTTCAAGTTCATATTCTCTCACAATTAGACACTGATTTAGTGGTTCTGTGGAGGAATTTGTCTTTTTAAGCAGCTTATCGGCAATTCTAAAGAGCTGCCAGATTTAAGAAATTTTGGTACTAGCCCAACCATCCACCTAGTGCTTTTGACTCCTCTCCTTTTACCAAATAATCTTCTAAACCTTATTTAAAATGTACTGGTCACAGAGAACTGCCAACTTCTACAAGCACTCCAGGACATCTTAGGATGACATTAACTCAACCAAGTTCATAACTAAATCATAGAACTAACATTTCCTTCAAACGCAAGCCTTAGTTTTCATTAAAAGGCTCTTTCTGCCATTATACACCTATTTGTCTCTTTACTAATGAGCATAAAACAAAGTCTTTTCCTAAAAATGAAAGCACATAGAATAATAAAGTACTATGTCTTAGAAAATTCTTTAGGATTTTTTTTAAGAAGTACTAATTAATGGTTTTAGTTAATCCAATTTTCATTCACAAGACAAGCTATATTTATTTTGTAAAAATGCTTTAATTGGTATAGGCTATTGAGGGCTTCATGCATTAACTGTCTTGAGACACTAGAATATAATATTTAATATATGTATTCTAATGGTACAGTATAACTTGGATGAAAAACAATAAAATTATATAATCATTGAATTAATTTTATATTAGGCATTCTTATGAAATAGCCTTAAGTATTTCTCAGAATAACTGAGCCACCTAAAAGGAACTGTACACTAGACTTATTTCTGTGGATGGCATATTTCATTTTGGGTGTTATTTCTCAGAGCCACTAAGTCAGGAAAAAAATCAAAGCAACTCATCCTATATAATTTTAAGTATGAATAAAAAAGACAAGAAATTGAGTTCCCTACTCTTTAAAAAAATATATAGTTTATAAATTTCTTGATGTAGAGAAATATATTACTTTGTGTTTATATATTATTCATCAGAGTTAATTGAATTGAAGGACAAAATATTTATATAGCAGTCATGGGGCATACTAAGAAGACATTTTCAATGGGATTTCCTATTCTTTCAAATTTTAATGCCGAGATTATATATGAAATGTTCTCTTCACTTCAAAATGGAAAAGAATACAAATAAGTCTGTTATGGCTAAAAGCTAATGTTTCAGGCATTCTGATTTCCTCTACTATTATATTTATGATAATACTATATAGTTAGAATCTAATGGCTAGAAATATGTCTTCATTTTCTCAGAATTTTAACCAGAGAATTTTAATTTATTCTATTAATATATTTAAGCAAAATCAAAATTTAGATAGAATAATTAAACATCTAAGAAAACAAACACCAAAAGAACAAAAAATTTTATATGCACATCAATTGTTTTATTAATGATGAATCTATTATCTAATTGCATTAGAGCATTTAGAAATATTTCTGAAAGGTTGTATCTAATTAGTTCATATAAACCTAATTTAATTAAATCATCGTTTATATTTGAAATAACAAAACACTATTTTAAAATATTCTGTATTTCAGACTTTACCTACTTCAACTTTTTAGATAATTCATTAATTATTTAGTTGACAAGTATCTTCCATGTAAAAAGGAAAGTGTTAGATCATAAGAGAGATAAAAATGAGTAAGACAGATGCTTTGCCGGATTTGATTTTACCATATGATAAAGGAGATCGAATCAATTCAATCTGACCCAACAGTATTATTAAGTGCTTATTTTAAGCAGTAACTAAACTATATTAGACATTACAAAAGAAATAGAATTTCTTGGCCACATTATACTTTGTGATTTAGTAGGGGAGACAGAAAGGTAAACAAATAATTTGAATACAGTATGATAAATGACCTAGGTGAAAAAAATATATACTTATATCTTTTGAAATATATATTTCATTTTTTTAAAGATTTTATTTATTTGAGAGAGAGAGAGAGAGACACACAGCGAGAGAGGGAACACAAGCAGAGGGAGTAGAAGAGGGAGAAGCAGGCTTCCCACTGAGCAGAGAGCCAGATGTGGGGCTTGATCCCAGGACCTCGGGATCATGACCTGAACCAAAGGCAGACACTTTATGACTGAGCCACCCAGGTGCCCCATGAAATATATATATATTTTAAATGAAATCAAATGGAAGGAGAAACTAAATGTCTTGAGAGAATTATGATAGTTCTCAGACTGGTGAAGTACAAGGAAGTAGTGTAGTTAAGAAAGAAATTGTTTTTGGTAAAAGGGATCTCTATATACAAAATCACAGAATACAAATTGCTTATTGAAGAATGGCTTGTGGAAAATAGTTTGCTTCTAAGAAATAAGATTAACATGCACACTTTCAAAATGTTCATTCATCAAAAGACAGCTTAAGAGGGTTAAAATGCAAGCCACAGAAAGGGAACATACAGTTGTCACACATGTAATCTAAAAGGGCTTGTAGGCAAAGTATTTAAATTCGTTTTACATTTAATAAGGAAAGAGAATCAATCCAATTAAAAATGAACAAGAGACTTAAATGAACATATCACAAAATAGGATATCCAAATGGCAATTAAATATATGGAAATGTGTGCAACTTAATTAAAAATCAGAGAAATGAAAAATCAGAGAAATGAAAAATAAAATCACAATGAGATACATACCTACTATTGTCTAAAATTGAAATGATCTATAAGTTAACAAAGATATGCTTATGTTTATAAGTATGTACCATTATAACTAAATTGGAGAAAACTATCATTGTCTACCAGAGTTTAACCTATGTATACTTAGGACCCAGTAATCCAACTCTTAGATATATACCTCACAAGACATAAAAATCACAAGACATAGACAAAAATGGTTATAGCACTATTAGTCATAATACACAACATTTGGAAACAATGCAAATGTTCATAAATAGTAGAAATATGTATAACAGAATACAATACAGCACTAAAAATTAATGAGTTAAGTTTACATAAAACACATGAATAGAAATCATAAAAAGCTGAGCAAATAAGGCTAACATAAAGAATACATACAATAGGGGCGCCTGGGTGGCTCAGTGGGTTAAGCCTCAGCCTTCGGCTCAGGTCATGGTCTCAGGGTCCTGGGACTGAGCCCCACATCAGGCTCTCTGCTTCGCAGGGAACCTGCTTCCCCCTCTCTCCCTCTGCCTGCCTCTCTGCCTACTTGTGATCTCTGTCTGTCAAATAAATAAATAAAATCTTTAAAAAAATACAAAATATGGTTGCATTTATATATAAATTTCAACAACAGACAAAATTATACTACCATGTTAGAAATCAAGGTAGTGGGGGTGCCTGGGTGGCTCAGTGGGTTAAGCCTCTGCCTTAGGCTCAGATCATGATCTCGGGGTCCTGGGATTGAGCATCCCTGCTAAGCAGAGAGCCTGCTTCCCCCTCTCTCTCTGCCTGACTCTCTGCCTACTTGTGATCTCTCTCTCTCTGTCAAATAAATAAATAAAATCTTTAAAAAAAAAAATCTTAAAAAAAAAAGAAAAGAAATCAAGATAGTGGTTATTTTGGAAAGGAAATAGGATAGTAATTGGGAATGACATGCAGGAGACATATAGAAAGCAGTGTTAAATTTCTTGACACATGTCAGGGGCTAAGAGAGTGTCCGCTTTGTTAAAACTCATAAATTGTACATTTTTACTTGGTATGTGTTTCTGTATGTTTCTTATATTTCATAGCTATTTAAACAAGGAAAAGTAACACTTCAGACTTGTCTTTCCAATACAAATTCTCATCTTTCAATAATGACATTGCTTTCTTATGTTTGAAAATATTAAAGTGCTAGGCATTTTCTGCTTTTTGACTTAGAATGAGCCTGGTTGACACTCAGCAATTACCAAATCATAAAATTAAAATGGCAGTAACTATGGCAATAACTCAATCATTGCACTCTTGACTTAAGGATAATGTAAGACATGGTCTACGAAGAAAGAAAGTGCTGTAATTCCAAGAGAAGTTAAAGATTCTTTTGATAATTAGACAGAATCCTATTATAGGCAAATAGCATTATCAATTATTTAATTACTTGAAAATGTATTGCAAATATACTACAATTTTCATCTCGGATATAGACCTGGGACACCTCATTTTGATGAAGTGAATTTCATTTCTGTTTGTCTCAGCAGCTCTTCAATCTCACTTTTTGTTGTGATGCTGTACTTTCTTTTTTAGTTTCAGAAATTTTACATGAACAGGGGCTTAGTGACATATGATTGACAAAATCAGCCCTGAATTTAGTTCTTTTTAACTTTATATGTTATTTACTTGAGAATAATGCAATACGCATTTCAATATAATTAAGCTATCATTGATTTTAAATGTAGTGTTTAAACCTACTGACACATTTCTTCATTACTGCAGCACTATAAGCAAATGTGTAGTAACATGATATTGCTATAGATCTCACTGAACATGAGAACACTACAGTATTTCACAAGCCATAGATTCCTGGGTTTGTACTTTTAGTTGCTTCCTGTCACCAGCTCTGATATCACTGTTCTCCATATATTTTTCCTGGCTAACTTCTTGTACCTCTCTTAATAAACTATTTCTTTCCTTTGTTTGTTTCATTCTCCCTGATGATTTAGGGAACTTCATGATTCCATACAAAGAGAGTTTTTTCTCTCTTTTTGACTTTTATTCTGCTTACTGGGCATTTAGGTGGTGGTGGTATCCTAGGTCTTATATAATATTTTTCCACATCTCTTAATAAGTAATAGCAATAACAATATTGCAACAATGAGTCATTAATATTTCTTGAGAGTTTCTATATACAAGGTACTATTCTATTCTACAGAATATTTTATATATATATTATATACTATACATGTATGTTATGTATAAACATATATGTTACACATATAATTTTATGCAGCTGTAATAATTAAATTTACTGAATGTTTCCTAAATGCCAGCCAGAATTCTGAGTTTTTGCATGTATTAAAATTTTAACATTTATACAATCTCAATAAGGTAAGTAGAAATTCTCACTGTCATTTTTTCAGGTGAGGAACTCAAAGGCCTGGAGAGGTTAAATAATTTGTAGAAACTCCCACAGCTTGCAGGTTACCAAAGATAGTTTCAAATCCACGTGGGTTGACTCTAAACCCCAAGTTCCTAGGTAATGTCCCTTGTCCTTTTTAATTGTAGGTATAAATTTATTCATTCTAAAGACATCCTATAATTTAGTTAAAAAGAGCTAGATTTCCTGACACTTCAATAAGGGGAAATAAAGGGGTGCCTGGGTGGCTCAGTGGGTTAAGCTGCTGCCTTCGGCTCAGGTCATGATCCCAGAGTCCTGGGATCGAGTCCCGCATTGGGCTCTCTGCTCAGCGGGGAGTCTGCTTCTCCCCCTCTCCCTCTCTCTCTGCCTGCCTCTCGGCCTACTTGTGATCTCTGTCTGTCAAATAAATAAATAAAATCTTTAAAAAAAAAAAAAAAGGGGAAAGAAATCCTTCATTGGTGTTGGTTCCACTGCCATAAACTATATCAAGTCCCAACCAGGTTTGTGTATGTGTGGGTGGTGTGTGTGTGTTGTGTACTATCTTTCAAAACAAAGACAACTGTAAGTATCTTAAATGAAACATTACAGATAATTCTCTATTATTCTCTGAAAAAATGAATGTTTTACAAAGATTAATCATAAAAGAGAAAAATCTATTGAACTAAAATGTCCCTGTGAAGAAGAAAGGCCAGAAAGCATGTTAAAACACACCCATGCCTATATTTAATTTATTTGGTGATCTTTTTTTTCTTAGAACAATAATATTAGTTCATTATACACATTTCAATTATATTGAAATGCAGAACATGAAACATACAAGCTCACTGAGAGCTCTATCATCTCTAAAGACAACCACCATCTGCAGTAAGGTGCATACTATTCCAAATGTATATTTGATTTATTTATAAATACTTGTAGATACTTATAGATTTATAAATATGAATATACTAAATCTAATATATTTTAAAATATATATTATTATATATTATACATGTTATATGTATTATATATAGTATTATTATTGTTAATTTAATACAAATGGAATCATAATATGCATATTGTTTCATAACATATGTTTTTCCACTTAATATAGAATTATCTGTTTAGATATCTATAGATAATCACTCCATACCTTTTCACTATTTCATCCCCCAGATATGTAAAGTATAATTTATTTAACTATCTTTTATTGATCAAACATTGCTGTCTTTTCTTTTATACTATTAAATATGATGCTATCATAAACATGTGTGTGTGTATATGTGTGTGTGTGTGTTTGGGGCATAAAGGGAATGTTGAAATATTAGGTCAAGAATTTGAAGATCTCATTACTAAGAGATATTGCCAAATTCTAACCCCCAAATTATATTTATTTTCATTCCCTTTATGCTTGCTAGCAATAGCCACTATTCTTTTCATTCTTAATAGTTCTCTCTATACATATTTCTAAAAGCCTGTGGCCTCACTAATATAATTAATAAATCTAAAGAAATTAACTAGCTGAGACAAAAGAGCAAAGATGCATCCTATCAAAACTCTAAGTTATGTTGCTAAGAAAGCAACTTGAGATGTTTATGCTTTTAATAATTAAGGCCTCTGATGTATAAAATTTACTGAATGATCAACCTTTTATTTTATTTCTCTGTATAACAAACTTCCATAGTCATCTAATAACCTCCATTATAGAAAGTTAATTGTAAGGCAACAAACTTACATGTCACTATTATAAATCATAAAGTAAATACACATCATCATAGAAACTTCAGGTTAGGGAATACATCTTTGCACTTGCTAAGTACCTTTTTACAAAGTATATAAACTGTTACAAAGTTTATAAATCAGAGTAAATCTGAGGACTATAGAGTGGATTTTTTCATTGACTATTATTCTAAATCCTGTATACTTGTTAAACTATAATCACCTTCTATTCAGCTCATCAATCATAGAGTACTAGCTCCTCACATAATGGGAATTTAACACAGATCTAGCATCCTTTAATTTAAAGAAAATAGACAAGAAAGTATAATACATTTGAGGAGGTGGCTAAATACATTTTTTTAAGGTTAAGTTCTATAGTAAAATTATATTTGGGGGTGGCTGGGTGGCTCAGTTGTTTAAGCTTCTGCCTTTGGTTCAGGTCATGATATCAGGGTCCTGGGGTCAAGCCTTTGCCAGGCTTCCTGCCCAGCAGGGAGCCTGCTTCTCCTTCTTCCTCTGCTTCTCTCCTCACTCGTATACTCTCTCTTTCTCTCAAATAAATAAAATCATTTAAAAAAAAAAAGTTTGTCAAGTAATGGTCATTCAGTCTTAGGTTTGCCATACATTATGAATGTATTTCTTTTGAAGATCATATTTTTAATGTAAATTTGCATGTTTTGCTTTTTGAAAGCACCTATCGCCTTCAGAGTCCATCCCAGTGAAGATATACTAGGAATACTCCATGGGCCAAAATTTAGCAAATGTGCTCTCAATAGGGTTTTATTTCATTTTATGACACATGGTAAACAATAAAAAGTAATCATTAACATTCAAAAGTTTTCTAAAGGTTTACATTGTACATTTTTAGGAATTGCTTCTGCTGAACATTTCCTTTTAATTTTTGAAACTATTCATAGCCTCTCTGGTTCCCTTCCTATCACCTCTGAAATGACAAAATGGTGAAATGCACTGTATGGAAAACATCTCTACATGCATTGAAGCACCCCCTTAAACTGAATATTATTTCTAGATGTTACATCATCATTTGATAGGTCACTTAAAAGTGTTTCTAAAAATATTCTTTGAAACATTCTTTATAGCCTGTCTTTCCCAGTTTAGAGCAAATGGATCAATTGGCAGTCTAGTGTCAGTGTTGGACATTATATGTCTATTCTAACTTTTCGTTTTTTTTCTGTCAATAAGACTGATGCCCTCACACAAAGTTATAAAATGTTTATGATATTCATGGCTCACACAACAACAAGGGTTTCAAAGAACTGCAGAAGACAATGTTGATCAAAGAGAAACATTTTCTATTAGTTGATTGCTGAAGCAAATAAAAAGGGAGGTGGTGACAAAAGTAGGAGTTGTTGCCTCCTGCATTCAACATGCACGTTATGGGGATGAAATGCAACTGAACATCCTGGGATGTAATGCTTTTCTAGAATGTTCTAGAATCTTCTGAAATATTTGCATGCCATACCAAAAAAAAAAAAAAAAGGTTATATCCATCTGAGCATTAGAAAACAAATAAGCAAGGAAAGGGAAAACGATATTTTTTTAAAAAGCTTTTTCTTTATGGCAGTACAGAATTAATCATGTAATGCCATCACACTATATCAAAGGTATAAATCATGCTGCATCCAGCACCATCACAAGGCTTCTTTTGAGATCTGACTGGGGTTAATGTTGAACACATCAATGAGAGCTCCCCCTCTGTTTGAATCTCAACAAATTCCTTGATTAAAATAATGCAAGTCCCTGGGGCGCCTGGGTGGCTCAGTGGGTTAAGCCTCTGCCTTGGGCTCAGGTCATGATCTCAGGGTTTCTGGGATCGAGCCCCGCATCAGGCTCTCTGCTCAGGCAGGGAGCCTCCTTCCTCCCCTCCCCCCCAGCCCTGGCCTCTCTGCCTACTTCGTGATCTCTCTCTGTGTCAAATAAATAAATAAAATCTTAAAAAAATAAATAAATAAAATAAAATAAAATAATGCAAGTCCTTATGAAGAAGCACATCCAAAAGCCACACACATACCCTCATTTTCCTGCTTCTAATATCCTAACACAATAGGATGTAGCATTTTGGATAATTCTTTTCAAATGGTCATTGATTGAAGTTAAATCTATAAATATTGCATGCCTTTTATGCTTGAAACTGAATACAACATTACATTTCCAGTGAAAAATTAAGAATATATGTATGTATTTAAGGAGGTGCCAGTCTGAGTTTTTCCTATTTGACAATAATTCTTACAGGCAGCACCATCAGACAATTATGACGCAATCCACTTTGCAAATTTCAGCCTTTATTAAACTTAAAAAGATATTTTGTTTTCTACTTTTGAGACTTAAACTATGGCCAAGAATTGGCTGTATAATTGCCTTATAAAGGTTCCAAAAAAACAATTATTATATTAAGAGAATGAATACCTAGAAGATAAAAAACAAGGTAATTTTTCATATTTATGAAATAATATTTATTAAGTGACACTTTACTGAATGAGCTACTGTAG
>NW_027666329.1:0-43649 GCF_963455335.1 Martes martes
ATATGCATGTGGGTGTGTGCTTAAATCTTTGATCCATCTGGAATTTATTCCAATGTGAAGTGTGAGCTATGGATCTTTTTTTTTTTCCCCAAAATGGTTAACGACTTGTCCCAGTACCTTTCAGTGAATATCTATTTTTTTCCTCACTGATTCGAAATGCTACCTTACCATATATTGAATTCTGATATGTATTTAGGTTCTATGCCTATTTCTTGATATTTGTATTTTCTGTTAATCATTTTCTCTGTCCATGTCAGAATCCCCATATTTTAATAATTGTAACTATAAAATAATAATATTTGAGAAGGTTAGTCACCCCTGTTAATCTTATTTTTCAGAATTTTGCTAGCAATTCTTGATTATTTTTCTTTATGAACATTAGAACCAACTTATATAGCAGGAAAAAAGTTTTTATTGATCATGTCACATTTATAGAACAGGGGCAATTGACATCTTTAAGTCTTTTTTTTAAATTAAAGATTTTATGTATTTATTTGACAGAGAGAGAGAGCATAAGCAGGGGGAGCAGCAGAGGAAGAGGGAGAAGTAGGCTCCCTGCTGAGTAGGGTGTCTGATAGAGGGATCAGTCTCAGGACTCTGGGTTCATGAGCTGAGCTGAAGGCAGACATTTAGCCAGCTGAGCCACCCAGGCACCCCATCTTTAAATCTTTCTATCCAAGAATGCATTGTATTCCACTTGCTGAAGTCTTACTTTGTATTTCTTAGAAGTGTTCCAGTTTTTGCCACTGATGTTGCACATGTTTTGTTCAGCTTATTTCTAGATATTTCAGAGATTTTCTTTTTGTTATTTTGGTGTTTTGTTTGTTGTTAGTATGAATGGAGTATTTTATTCCACTATGTCTTCTAACTGGCTGCTATTGGGGCTATAAAGGCTATTGACTTTTTTTTTTTTTAGGAAATAGTTGATCTAGATCATTATTTTAGTTTTGGGTGTACAACATAAAGCTATTGACTTTTGTAGGTATATTTTATCCCGGTCATCTTAAAAAATTTCCTCAGTGTCTGACATAATTTTCTTCAATTATCATAAATCTTCAAATCAGTCTCTTTTTTTTCCCTCTTTAAATGAATTGGTGAATACCTTCAGAACAAAATTAGGAAGCAATGGTAGAAGCACTGTCTTGTACCTGACTCTCAGGAGGATGTTCTTAGTGGTTTTTCCATTAACCATGGATGGTGCTGACTCTTGGGTTGAGGTAAACATACTTATCATGTTTAGGTTTTATTAATTTACTCCTGCTTTAAAGAGCATATCTGTCAAGAATGGGTGTTAAATTTTGCCATTTGCCTGTTCAGCATCAATGAGCAAGGTCATTATGATTTCTCTTTTTGTGATATGCTGTGGTGAATCATTTTAATAGATTTCTTAACTTTGAATTATTTACATTTGTGCAAAAATGACCCTACTTGGTTGTGTTGTAGTTCCCTTGAATGAACTGTAGCAGTTTGTTTGATACTACTGTATTTGGGTTTTTTCCATTGACATTCGTAAGTTATCTTTAAATTAAATTGGTCTAGGTATTTCCTTTATATGTGTGCTTTTTTTTTTTTTTAAAGATTTATTTATTTATTTATTTATTTATTTGACAGAGATTACAAGTAGGCAGAGAGGCAGGCAGAGAGAGAGGAGGAAGTAGGCTCCCTGCTGAGCAGAGAGCCCGATGCGATGCGGGGCTCAATCCCAGGACCCTGGGATCATGACCTGAGCCGAAGGCAGAGGCTTTAACCCACTGAGCCACCCAGGCGCCCCTGTGTGCTTTTTTTTTTTTTAATGTATCTGTGCTATTTTTGATAAGTTTTAGTTGTCTGTTTTGCTTTGCTTCACAGAAAGAAATGAGCTTTACCTAGAAAACTATGCATCTCATTCATGTTTTCAAAATTACTTGAATGGATTTGAGGAAAAGTCATCTCTTAAGATTAATTTCCTAATAGCTGTTAATATTTGTTACATATTTATGCCCATTTTCATACTCAAGTTAGGTAACCACTTCTATGTTTCACAGTTTGTTTTTTTCTTCCAAAGAGTCTGCTATTGTGTATTTATTAGTTTGTAAGGATAGCGTTAGCCATATCCCATAAGTGTTCTTGTAGGTAGTTGTATTAGTTATGGTGCGGCCTAAACTACTCTAATAAAGGCAGAACAAAATTCAGTGACTTAAGTAGACAGAAGTTATCCTTCTTTCCCCTCTCACATTCCAGAGGTAGACAGAGGGCTTTGCCTCATCAAGGACTGAGTTTTTTTCTTCTTTCTTTCTTTTTTTTTTTAAGAGGGGAGGGGCAGAAGGAGAGAGAATCTTTTTTTTTTTTTTTTTAAATTCATGATGGGGGGCGGGGAAGAGCAGAGGGAGAGGGACAAGCAGACTCTGCCATGAGTGCAGAGCCCAACTTGGGCTGAAACCAAGAGTCAGATGCTCAACCGACTAAGCCATCCAGGCACCCCGAGAGAGGGAGAATCTTAAGCAGGCTTCATGGCGGAGCCCAATACAGGGCTCTATCTCACAACCCTGAGATCATGACCTGAGCCAGAATCAAGAGTCGCCAATTACCACCCAGGAAACCATAAGTTATTTTTTTCTTATCAGCTCTGCCAGCCCAACAAAATTGCCCTCATCTGCTTGGTCAGAAATGGTTCTCTTCATTAGGTTCTGGTTCCAGCCCCTGAGAATCGGGAATAGAGGAAATGGGGACAATTTCTTTTCCAAAGAATGTGATCCAGAAGTTACCCTTATCGCTTTTGCTTACATCCCATTGCCTAGAATTCTTCATATAACTACATTTGGCACAAAGGAGTCTTAGAAATGCAGTCTCTAGCTTGAAAGCTTTGTGCTCAGCTTAAAAAAACAAAACAAAACAAAACAGCGTTTCTGTACCAAAAGCAAGAAGAAGATACTATTACTGGGGGAGAGTTGGTAGATTCTGCCACAAGAGTGATTTTTTTTATTTTTTAGGTATTTTACAGTTTGGCTTTGCTTTTAATTTTCAAGTGTTTGTTAATTTCTAGTTTTATTGCATCATGATAAAAGAATATTGTCTGTGTTTTTTTCTGTAATGGGGAATAATTTATAAGGGCTTGTGAGAAGTTTTTGTTAAGATACAGAATTTGGTCTACACTAGTTCGATTTTTTTTTTTTCCATAATAGTTAGATTTTATTGCCTATTACCCTTTAGGTCTTTTATATCCTTAACTTAATTTTGCACTATTGCATTTTAATGGCCTAAAAGACATAAAGACCTTTAATACTACTGTGTTTGTATTTCTTTTTGTGTTCTTGTACTTTTTATGAAGATTGATAGATTGGTGTATTGTTTTTGTACTCAGAAGGACAAATCACTGATTAAAGTTTAGTGAGTCTGGGCAGTCTTGTTTCCCATTTGTTGGAGGGTACCTCATTCTAGCCACAATATATATAAAGAAAGTCTCTTGTTTTCCTAGAGCTTATTTTGTCTTAACTTAGGTTCAATTGTAATGTTATTCTTTGAGAGTGAATGTTTCTATTTCTCACTTATTACACAGGTAATTCTGACTCGAAGGACAGAAGAGGTGAGCCACTCACCTTATGTCTGTTTTCCCCTTTATAGTGTACAGTATTCATCGTCTTTGCTCACAGTTTGTGGTAACCTTGTGTGTCTGTATGGTTGTGTGTTTACTTTCCCTTAAGTTGTTTTCCATATTAACCTTGTAGAGAAGAGTAAAAGAAACAAATACTATGTTTCTGAATATAGACTATGGATTCTAACAGTTACAATGTCTTTTAACAAGTAATAAAACAAGTAATAATAACAAGTAATAAAAAAGCTGTATCTTAATTTATTATGTTACCTTGCTAATATCATCCTTTGGTGATATTAAGCCATAATTTCTACCCTATAGTAATTCCTAATGTCCAGTCAATAATTGCCTATAAACATTCTAGCTTTTTATGTTGTTTTCCCTAGTCTATAAAGTGTGGACCCTTTGTCATTTTATATGGATATTATGGGTTTTCACCACTCTAGTGTAATGTCCCAGTGGCTGGAGATGCTGTGTAAGTGGTCTAAGCAGACTGCCAAGTCCCTGGTCACCAGAGAACAGAATGTGTGGGTATTTACGTGGAGTGGCTCTTTTTGCTTAGGACAATAGTAAGACTGTCATCAGAGGGTGTAAGAGAAAGAGAGATCATTCAAAGGTCTAAGAAATGATCATTGCATTTGAGTTTGGAAAATGTTAATCTGTGAACCAATTTTTCTCCTATGATTTTTCATTTTATTAAATGAGTTTTCTGAGGCTTCCCCCATCCACTATTTAACCATGCACAGTTTTTCTTGCATAATTAATAGAACATTTGAAGGCTTATGAATTCCCATTAAGTAAGGGAGCATTTGAATCAGAAAAGTAGGTAACGTTAATCCTTCATGTGTTGTCCATCTGCCACCATATTTGGTGAGGATTGGTGAGGTGTTATACTCTGCACAGATTTCTTGTGATTTTCCAGCTCTCACTTTCTTAAACTCAGGAACTAGACTCTATCAAGTAGTGTCTTTGCTATTCATATTTCCTTACTAGATTCTCACTACCAAATGTAGACTTAATAGATTTATATTGCAATAGATAACTTATGTTTGCTCTCTGAAAGTCCTCTTTTAACCAATCTCAGAATATGGTCAAAAGTCAAAGTGGTATAGGCTTTAAGATTAAACATACAATCTGCTTTCTTCCTCCACATAGTTTGTATTTTCTTAATATTCACTCTTTTCTTGCCCCAGTATTGTCCCTGTTTTACCTAGCTAAC
Organism: Martes martes; assembly: GCF_963455335.1. NCBI lineage: Eukaryota > Metazoa > Chordata > Mammalia > Carnivora > Mustelidae > Martes > Martes martes. The sequence continues at coordinate 4,791 of NW_027666329.1, forward strand.
TAACATGGATTTGAGTGGTTCCAATATTGTGATTTTTAAAAAATGAAATTACCTTAATTATCTAGAGTATTGCTAATTGTGACATATTATTAATATGTATTAGCACATATCCTTTTTAAGTTAAAAAATTTTTGTGTAATTGCTTTTGACCAAACAGGAGAATTAAAGAGACATACATGTTCTCAGCAATATTTAAAGCCCCAAATGTAATGACATTTTTACCAGAGCAGATCTCTAGAAGTATTTCTATAAATTTTGATATCACATTCTAATTTTAAAACCAAATGCTTTCTGAGAAATGAGGCAAATTATTTTAAAATATTTTCATCATAATGGTTTTGCTAAGCAAAGTATATCTTATACAGATAAGTTAAATTTTAAGTTTTTCTGCACTGGTCTCTGGGGATGCTTTTGAATAGCAATGGCTGCTGTTTTAATTGTCAAAACAGAAAGGAATAAAAAGAGACAAAGGGAGGCAGGCAACTTTGCTTCCTTTCTTTTGAAGTCTAAGAAACTGGTTATTTTATCGTGTGTATTATTTTTTAAAATATATCACATTATCCAGTAGAACTAGCTTTTTTTCTAATTGTGGTAAAATATACATCATATAAAATTTTCCATTCCAACTGGATAGTTCAGTGAAATTAACACATTGTTGGACAGTTATCACCACCATCTACCTCCAGAACTTTTTTTATCATCCCAAACTAAAACTCTAAACATTAAACAGTAACTTCCCAATCTCCTTTCTCCCAGCCCCTGGTAATCACTAGTCTACTTCCTGTCTCTATAAATTTGCCTATCCTAGCCACCTAATTTAAGTGGAATCACAGCACTTTTCCTTTTGTAATCAGCTTTTCTTTTAAAGCATTTTATTGGTGTTACTTCGGGTGATTTGTGTAATATATAGTAATGCATTAAATCCAGTTCTTGCATTATCTCCCTAGTACCTCTTCCCCATGAAATCAGTGGTCATGAGCGCACTCTCCAGTTGTTCTTCAGTCTTCACTAATTTTACATCTCAGTTTTATTAGTTTCGTTGTATAGAGAACAGACTCTGAGATAGCAGGCTTATTAGAGAGTACTTTCTCTCTCCATAGCACCTGCAAAGCACTGAAGGCACTAGTACTGAGAGAGACGACGTGAGATGCCACGTGATCAGAGCAAGGGCAGCAAAGGCCTTAGTCAGTCCTGCAGAAAGCTCTGGAGCTGGAATGGGGGTTGCAGGGGCTTTCCCCTGGACCAGGCTACTCTCTTAGGCCAAGGGTACTTCCTGGGAAAGGACTTAATGAGAACTGTTAAACACTAACCCTCCCAGCAGCTAGGGGAATGGTCTTGAAGGGGAATCTGTAACATCTACTTCCCGTTCTCATGAAGTTGGAGCAGGATAGTGATGCATACTCTCATTCATCTATTCAGAGATTTTCCTGTGTAAGAAAATGCTCCTGAATAATCTTGATATATGTATTAAGGCTGGGGAGTGAGTGGCATTGTGAAATATTTGGACAAGCTGTGTATGCCGTGGTTAAAATCCCTGGACTCAGGCTAGACCATCTCGGTTCGTGAGCTCACTGTTACCACTTACCAGCAGGGTGAGGTAGATTATCTGACTTCCCTGTGCCTCTTTTCACCATTTGCAAAACAGGATTGGAACACAGTTTCTGTCATAGGGTTATTTTGGAGAAAGAAGTAACACATATAAAGTGCTTGGCCTACTGCTGGGTCAGCACATGGCAGTTGCTCAGCAGGAGCTGGCTATCACATTGCTACTCCTGCCATCCCACCATTCTGTTACTGTTCCTGTTGATGGGAGACTAAGGAGGTTGGGAATCTTAGCCGGTCAGTTGGGATTCACGGACACAGGGACACTCCATGCCTCCTGGAGCCTGTGTGTGAGAAAGCTCCCAGGGCAGGGTCATCTTGCAACCGTTCCACTATGACTGTAAACATGTAGCTATTCTCCTGCACTGTACCTTTTTTTTTTAATATTATATATTTATTAGAGAGAGTGAGCGAGAGTAAGCATGAGTGGGCAGAGGGAGAGGGAGAAGCAGGCTTCCCACCGAGCAGGGAGCCTGACACAGGGCTCAATCCCAGGACCTCAGGATCATGACCTGAGCCAAAGGCAGATGTTTAACTAACTGAGCCACCCAGGCGTCCTGGTTTTTTAAATTTTGTTTGTTTGTTTTAAGTCTGGAAAGAGTATCCTCTAAACATTTCTGAAGGAGTCCTTGAACTACAGAGTTCTAGAACCAGGCAGGATAATCATTCTTTTGAATCTCAGAGGCTCATTCAGGTTTCTCAGCTCTCAGATCAGATCACCTGCTCCTCCTGGCTTTCTAAAGAAGTATTTTTTGTCATTGTAGTAAATGACATTATTATTGTGAACTTCATGGCTTTCCCTAAGTACCTTTAATTATATATTCATTCAGTACCTACCTGTTAGATGCTAAGGAATCCAGAAAGAAAAGAAACTGTTCCCTGTCTCATGGAAGAAACCTGTGAACAGGTTTTGATGAACAGGTCTGATAAACAGTCCTGTGAACAAGACTTTGATGCTTATCAAAGTCCACTCAGCTACATGTTATTTGGCTATACCATACAAAGTGCTGCGAGAGAACGTAAAGACTCGTGCCTGGAGAGTGGGAAGGACGCATGGAGGTGAACTTTGGGTATTTTAAATTAATACAGGGACTGAGAAAAATGAGGAGCCACCGGATAGGCTGAAAGCGAGGAGACATGGAAGAGCAAGTCAACTGTTTGAGGAACTGTGCACAATTGAAGCACGTGAAGTGGAGAGTGGCCAGAGCTAGCCTCTCTGCACAGTGGACCTGCTGGTACAGTGAGCTCAAGGGTCAGGGTGTCTCCTGGTGATGGGAAGGAAGGAAGGGACATGGTCAGAATTTTGTTTTAGAAAGATAATGCCAGAGACCTCATGGAAGTTAGGTGGGCAATAGAAACTAGTTTCTGAATGATAATTTAGCCCAAGACAAGATTGGGCTCAACCCATTGGTTGGGCTCTTGAGTCAACCTGATTTTTTTTGTTGTTGCTATTTTTAAAGCCAGTGGGAAGTACTTAAAACATTACAGCTCTGCCTTTGAGAGTTGATGAATACTAATATCGAAAAGCATAGAGATGAGACAAACGGACCTTAGGGATTGAAGCTAAAGGAGCATGGCTTTTACTTCAGTGATTATTTTTGTAGTTGACCAAGGTGTGTCTGAATCTTTAGGTGACTCACCAGTCTACATGTGAGCCCTTAGAATAACATTACCCTTTGTTTTCTTGGGAAAAGGATATAGCAAATAAGACATCTGTTGTCCCAGAGTACCATTTTAGTGTTTTTGAAATGCTGTCCCCATAGCCTGAGTCTAGGAAGTGAAATTTGCTAGAATGGATAGTGGAGAGGAGGTGGGGGTAGGCCAAGGAATAGACCACTGTGCTTGTCTTGCCTACACCGGCCTGCATCATGCAAGGCCACCTCCAAAAGACCTAGACCAGGACAAGCCTGAGACATGAGATGATGACTCTGTCCAGTTAGGAAGGGCCCCTAGGAGAGTGACTTGATCCTGAGCCTATCTCTAAGTCTGAGATTTGGTACAGGGAGCTGTATGGTCTCTCCTGTTTTCTTAATAGATCTGAGTCTCCTTCCCTCACAGAGGCCTGGGGACATCTTTACTATCTGTATTGTCCTTAACTGTATCAGAAACATGGATGTAATTCAGATGTCAACAAATAAAATATTACTTCTATTACAGAGGGCTGTTTTGGCCTGAAAGCTTGGAAGAGTTAAAGTGGTATTGGTTTATGTAGAGTATGAAGAGTCAGGAGAATAGTGTAACTTTGTGGTTTTGCTTTAGATTTGCAGGTTTATACTATGGGCAAGTTAATCTCTGTGCTCAGTTCGTCACCCATAGAACGGGTTAATAATGGTTTCTATGTTGGGGTTCTTTTTTTTTTTTTTTAAGATTTTATTTATTTATTTGACAGACAGAGATCACAAGTAGGCAGAGAGGCAGGCAGAGAGAGAGGAGGAAGCAGGCTCCCCGCCGAACAGAGAGCCCGATGTGGGACTCGATCCCAGGACCCTGGGATCATGACCTGAGCCGAAGGCAGCGGCTTTAACCCACTGAGCCACCCAGGTGCCCTATGTTGGGGTTCTTAAGAGAATTGAATGATATATGTATGGTACTTTGCTCTGTGTCTGCTATGTAAGTGCTAAAATATTAACTGTAATCATGTTCATTTCTAAGGTATCTGGTAGCTGACTCTTCTTGTCCTATTGCTTATAGTTGTCAACTCTACTACTATTGGTCATAAATAATACTGCACTGTTCATGCTTTACTTATTCCATTCATTCATCCATCCATCCTTCTGTCCATCCATCCATTCAGGATTTGTTCTGACCACCCCCTCTTACATCACAGAACAACCTCCCCCATTTTCTCTTTTACCCTGCCTTATTTTTCTTCATAGCACTCATTACTATCTGTATTATATATTTCTTTACTTACCTCTTGTTCTTCCTCCTCAACTAGAATATAATCTTCATAAGGGTAAGGAATTTTGATTTATTCACTACTGTACCCTCAAGACCTGCCTGGCACAGTAAGTCACTCAGTAAATATTTATTGAATGAAAGAATAAATATTGAATGCAGGGATATCTGGATGTGATCTCAAATCCATGCCTTCCAGAAATTTGTAATTTTATTGACATATAATCAATGACTTTAATTGAGTGGGATTGGTGTTGTAGCAAAGTAGGTACGTAGTGTTATGGAAGTGCAAGAAATGAGCAGTTACCCACAAAAGGTGATATTTGACCTAGAATTGTATAAGAGCAGAGGTGGTATTAACATTCTAGATCAGGGTTCGGCAGAATTTTTTCTACCGAGGACCAGATAATAAAATAATTTTAGTTTTGCATCCATACTATCTCTGTCACATCTATTCAGCCCTACTTTTGTAGTGCAGAAGCAGTCATGGGCAATACGTAAGTGAATGCAAACAGCTGTACTCCAACAAAATTTTATTTGCACAAACTGGCAGTGGGCTACATTTGGGCTCTGGTTTCCCTGTTTTCAAGACATCTCCATTGAGATGAGATGAAAAGCGTGTAAGTGCTAATAACACTGAAGTAAAGTGGTAAGTTCACAGGGATGCATTGTAGTGTTCTCTTTACACGTATGTGAGTTTGAAAGTTTTCCGTAATACAGAGTTTAAAAATACATGTACAACTTCTGTTGGGAGGGGGGCCATCAGCACTCTCTGACAAATCATCTAGTCTGTGTAGGGTTCTGTTTTCCCAGCTGAGTCTGGATGGAGCACCACAGCTTGTTACCCAGCCTGTTGATGTGCTGGCCCTGCACTGACAAACCTTTGGTTAAATACCATTCTGCTACCTGAAGGCCCCCTCTCATTCCCAGGCCTGGTTGACTCTAAGCTTGAGGTGTTTCCAGGCCCAGACTGGTTGAACTAGTATTTAACTTTCAACTGAAGGCTCTTTGGCTCTGTGGCTCTGATTGATCTCTGCAGCAGTCCAGTCAGTCCCTCTTCATTGTCTTCTACAGATCCCTGTTTCAGACCTGCTGATGCCACTCTTTGTTGCCTTCCAGATAATGCTTTTCATTCATTAGTATTTTTATTTTTTTAAATATTTTATTTATTTGACAGACAGAGATCACAAGCAGGCAGAGAGGCAGTCAGAGAGAGAGGGAGAAGCAGGCTCCCCGCTGAGCAGAGAACCGGATGTGGGGCTCGATCCCAGGACCCTGAGATTATGACCCGGGCCGAAGGCAGAGGGTTAACTCGCTGAGCCACCCACGCGCCCCCATTAGTATTTTTATATTTCTTCTATCATTTCAATGTACTTTTGGGAAGAGAAAGAAGTAAAATTATGGATTCAGTTCATTATCTTAAGCCAGATGGCTCTAATTACCTTCTTTTAATACCTAGTGTACATTGTGATTGGCATTTAACAAAGACCTATTTAGTGATAGATCATTAGTCTAGTATTTGTTTAATGCCAAATGTGTGAGAAATTTTGTCTGGGTTCTAGGTATATGATGAGGAACAAAGCAGATATGTAATTCTTGCCCTTGTGGAATTTATGGTATAAAGGAGGGACACTCCTTAATCAACTATACTCAAATAAATATATAATTAAAAAGTGTGGGAGGTATTATCAAGGGCAATAACTGTGCCTTATGAGAATAACAGGGAAGATAATAGCCGATACTGACTGTGAGTACATAATGTGTGCTGCTTACTGCACCAAAAACTTCACATGGATGATCTCATTTAACCTTCACATAACTTATTTTAGCACTAAGGAAACTAAAACTTAGGATTGTAATTTAGTTGTAGGAAGTCAGAAGAGACCTCTGTGGGAAGAGTAACACTTGAAATGAGAACTGGATGACTGGGAGGTAGCTAGGCAAAGAGTGGAGGGAGGCTGTGTAAAGCAGAAAGGCATAACATGTTTGAAGGCCTAAGGAAGAAATGAACTCAGCATGAAGGGTGCCAGTGGCCAAAATGGAGTGAGCAAGGAAAGCATAGCAGGAGATAGGGTGAGCAGGGGCTGGTGGGGAGGTTGTTCTAGGCTGGTGTAAGGGTATTAGATTTCATTCTAAAGGCTTGGGAACTAAAAGGTTTTATAAGAGAGGAACATGATCTGGCTTGCTTTCTTAGAGACCACTTTGCCTGGTTTGTGGAGAAAGGATCAGCAGTGGACAGAAGCTTACTATGGGGATTGAGGCTACAGTGTTGGCAACAGAATGGAAAAAGGCAGACAAATTGGAGGCATTGATTTTAGCCCTAAAACATATTACTTGCAGCTGAGTTGAATATAGATGATAAGTAAGAGGAAATCAAGGGGATATCCACATTTTTTCCTTGACCAGCAGGGTGCATGGTAGTGTTCTCTACTGAATGGTGAGGGGGAAGGCTTTAGACACGGAAGGTTTGCTTGCCTGTGAAATTTAAGTGGGGGTGACATATAGGCTCAGAAGAGAGATCTGACCAGGCAGTGCAAATGTGGGAATTGCTAGTGCATCATTTGTGCTTACAGCCATCTGTCTGATCAGCTGGAGTGCAGAGAAGAGTGCTAGGGACAGAGCCCCAAGGAAGTCAGACATTTAGAGACCTTGTTGTTAGAGAGGAACAGCTAGGGAGGTTAAAATGAGACGGAGCAGCCAAGAGATAGAAAGAAATTCAGAAGCGTGCTTTGTTGTGGAAACCAAGAAATGAAAGTTCTTCAAAGAGGAGGGAGTAGTTTGAATGCTCATTTTCGGATGCCAGCTGCATACCAGGTTGTGTTTGAAAATTGCCATCAACAAAGAAGCATGGTGGGGTGCCTGTGTGGCTCAGTAGGTTAAGTGTCTGCCTTTGGCTCAGGTCATGATCCCAGAGTCCTGCGATCGAGCCGAGCATAGGGTTCCCTGCTCAGCAGAGAGCCTGCTTCTCTCTCTCCCTCTGTTGCTCCCCCTGCATGTGTGCTTGCTCTCTTCTCTGTGTCTGTCAAATATATAAATAAAATCTTTAAAAAAAGAAGAATAAGAAGAAGAAGAAGAGGAAGAAGAAACAAGGTATAATACCTCCCATCTCAAAAAAAACAAAAACCCAAAATCTCCATCCCACATGTCCCTCCAGTTGCTGTTCATTCTCTCTGCACCTCTTCATGGTAGACGTCCTCACTTCAAATGAAGAGTCGGTATCTCACTGTCTTTTCTTTCCATCTTTATTTCACTCCATTTATGATGCTTCACTGACTACTCAACTGAGACCACTCTTAAAACAGTTTTAGCTATTGTCTTATCAAATTCAATTTCACTTCTCTGTGAAACTCCCCTACCTAGTCTTTTGTAGTATCTGATTGATTACTCCCTCCTTGAAAAACTCTTTTCTTGGCTTTTGTGACACCATATTCTGCTGGATTACTTTCCACCTCATGACTACTGCTTATGAGTCAGTTTAGCTAGCTGATCTTTTAAAAGAATGTAAATCCAGTGATATTTCTGCCCTTTTCTGACTCCTCCAATCACATAGTGCTTCTCTTCACATTCAAAATTAAATCCACACTGCTTACCATGGTGTACGAAGCCCCAAGTCTTCAGGTTCCTGCCCACCCCTCCAGTCACATCTGGTACTAAAACTGGCCTTTGTGCTATTTCTTGATCTCTCCAAGCTGCTAAGGGGTATTATGCTTGCTATTACTGTGCCTAGAAAGTTCCTTGCCCAGATTTTCGCATGGTTTACATCTTCACATTATTCAGACCTCTGTTCGGTGTAAGCACTTCAGACCTGCCCAAACTACTCTAAAATAACTCCCTCCAGCCCATCAGTCTCTATCCAGTTACTCGTCTTTTCTTCAAAGCACTTGTCCCTGTCTGAAATTGTTTGTTTACTTGTTTCTGAATAGCGTGCTGCTGCTTCCCCCAGAATGTAGGCTCACAGGTCACTTGTCTGCTTACTCATTTCTCTGTTCCCAGAGTCTGGAGCAGTGCCTGGCACATAGTTACTGGTCAAGAAGACAAGTTGTTGAGGTGACAGTAATGGATATAATCCAGACCATATGTGACAGGATTGACCTTTAGATGGGAGGGACATGCCCTCCCTTTTAGCAGAAGGGGAAATGGTAAAGATAGTTATAAACTCATACTGGTTGTGTGGTTCATGGTGGGGATGTGGGACTGGAGGAAGATGAGTCAGCACCTGGTCAGCCGCCATGAGAAAGGAGGCTAAGTATTGGGTGGATAGGAAGCAGGGCCCTGTGGAATGAAGGGAGGAGTCGTTCTGTCTCCAAGCCAGATGTTGCTATAGTTGGGCTCCTGGTAAAAGGTGGCTGTGGAAAGAGGTAGAAAAGAGTACCCAGCATTTTAGATACATAGTGCTTAAGGATCTAATAATGTCTCCCTGCTTTAATCAGGAACACTATTCTCTGTGCCAGGAAACTATTTGCATTTATGATAGGAAAATTGTCCTTTTTCCTTCCTCTCCCATCCTCCTCTAGATGGAGCCCGTTGAGCCTGGGACAGAGCACATTGTTGGCCCTGCACACCCAGCCTGCCATCAGGATTGATGTGTTTGTGCTTTCAAATATTTGAGGTTTTTTTTTAAAAAGATTTTATTTATTCATTTGACAGATAGAGATCACAAGCAGGCAGAGAGGCAGGCAGAGAGAGAGGAGGAAGCAGGCCCCCTGCTGAGCAGAGAGCCTGATGCGGGGACTCGATCCCAGGACCCTGAGACCATGACCGGAGCCGAAGGCAGAGGCCTAACCCACTGAGCCACCCAGGCGCCCCGTCAAATATTTGAGTATTTTTTATGTGAGAAGCACTGTTTTAGGCTGTGTGGCTTTGAAAGAAACCTTCAGATGGTTTTTATTCTAATCCAGGGAGAGAGAGTAAACAAATGTACAAGTCGGAGATGGGATAGGCGCGTCACTCTAGGTTCCTCTCCCTACCTTTTCCCTCCCATTCCACCCACACTGGCCCTGCGGTAGCTGTGGGAAATTTTCTCTCTCACTCACTCTGTCTATGCCCTGAAAGCTACAGAAGCATGGAATGAGCCCATCTTCCTTATCTGGGTGTTTCCCTGAGCAGCTGACTTGAGCCCTCCATTGCACACAATGGTAATAACATGTTTTGTTCTCTCAATTTCAGATGAGACGCCAATTATTGCAGTGATGGTGGCCCTGTCCTCTCTGCTAGTGATTGTGTTCATTATCATAGTTCTGTACATGTTAAGGTGAGCATGCTAAATGCTAAAGTGAGAATTCTAAAGCTTCTGTACTCTCTCGGATTCTTTTTCAGTACACCAGGGTCTCATTAAGCCCACACAGTCCAGAAGATAGTAGGATAAGGACAGTGAATAGAATAGAGGGGAATGTTCTATAATATTAAGATTAAAATTCTACATAGAAACGGTTTAAAAGCTCTACATACTTTTCTTCAGGACCTAGCCACTCCCCCCCCCCCCCACTTTGCTTCCATCTGCCCAAATTCAGTTCCCCAACTCCAGTTTAATCTAAAGCCCAGGATGGTGGTTTGAGGTTGAAGGAAAAGCTGTATAGTCTGTGTTATTACTGATGGGTGATTTAAGACCCTTAGATCTAGCCCTGCTAAAGCAACCCCTAACAGTACCCGATTGGAGATGATGTGGTAAATAGAGACCTATTCTATTTCTTGTTGGGGGAAGTTTGGGACAAACCTAGGATCTAGGATCCCTAACCCTAGTGCACTAAACTGAACTATGTGAATTACAGAGTTCTCCTTTCTTTCTTCAGGGTCCTTTAGATATTACTGCTCCCACAGGGAGAAAAAAACAAGGAGGGGGAACCCCAAGGGGGAGAAAAGGAAGGTGCATTTGTCCTTTTCCTGCTGAAGTTACTGCCCTGGCTGATTAGGATTAACCCCACCCTTATCTTTGGTTTAAGCTGTTCTGTGCTCCCTCTGTTGTTTTGCAGGGATAAAGAGAGGGGAACCTTATGCACCCCTCCAGTTTGTCATAAGTCTCCCCTGTTCTGCAGGAGACTTGTAGCCAGACCTGTGCTTACCCAATCTGAAGCTCTGGGCTTCTTCCTGACTGCACTGGGGAAATACCAGGATTTTGTTTGATAGGGTCATTCTTATCTCCCCTCCACTGTATTCTGCCCACTTAGCCCTTCCCCACCTGGTGTGGTGGTCATCTCCAGTGAGTCCTGCACTTGGAGCCACACGGAGGAGCCCTACAAAGCCAGAATATACTATTATGGCACCTGGGTTGGATTCTAGTGTGCTTAGGATGAGCAGGAGCATCCAGAGGCACTGGGTCACCATGAAATGGAGCTGCCTCAGCATGTGCAGGACCCCTCTCTAAAAGAACATCTTTATTTGGTAAAGGAGGTTTAAGAAGCTGAATTATATGTGGAAATATAAGGCCAGTGATTGGAGTCTCTTGACTCTGTGCTTACTTTTTCACTATGAACATTTTCTCTATAGGTTTAAGAAATACAAGCAAGCTGGGAGCCATTCCAATTCTTTCCGCTTATCCAATGGTCGCACTGAGGATGTGGGTAAGGCACCCCTTCATGATATGGGGAACCTTTGTGGAGAAGAAAATCAAGAAATAAAGGGTTTCTCCACCATACAAGGGATAGGGGGAAGACTTGAAGAAAGCAGACCTAGTCCTTGGTGGCCTGGTGCATGAGGTAGAATCCCCAATTTGGTCTCCAGAGCACCTGACCAACCTCCCCGCTTGTATACTGCAGAACCCCAGAGCGTGCCACTTCTGGCCAGGTCCCCAAGCACCAACAGGAAGTATCCACCCCTGCCCGTGGACAAGCTGGAAGAGGAGATTAACCGGAGAATGGCTGATGACAATAAGCTCTTCAGAGAGGAATTCAACGTGAGTTCTTTGCTGAGGCTGGCCTGTTGGCAGGGAGGAAGGCAGACCAAAGGTCAGGCCTTTTCAGTCATGGGGTAGAAAACAGGTTTTCTAATGGGTTAAGAGGTGAGAAATTTTCTACTAGACTCCTTTCCTATGTGATCATAGATAGGAAATGAAATAAGATTTGTCTTAACTCTCTCATCTACCCATCCATCCATCCATTCATCATCGCATCTGTTACTTTTTTAAATAAATACTTATCAAGCATCTAATACGTGCTAGGTGCCAGAGATTTGCTGGGGAGCAAAAACAGATCCAGTCTCTACACTCAGGGAACTTGCCATCTAGTAGGGAAATCCCCATAAACAAGAGCGAAAATAACTGTTTAAGTTCAGACAGCAATATAGGACATGAAGGACTGGTGCATAGTTGTAGGAGTCTATATTAAGAGGTGGCATTTTGGGGTCTGAAACGGGTCGCAGAGTGTCATAAGTAACAGACAGGTGTAAATGAGTATAGAAATGAGGATTAGGGAAGATGATCGAGCACAGGCCTCATGCAGGGTAGTTTTTTGTTTTGTTTTGTTTTTAATAATTCCCTAAAGAATCTGAACATGTTTGTGAATCTACCAGTTGGTATGACCAGCCCAGCAGTTCTGATCCCAGTTCAGAACTTCCTTGAAGATACTGTGTTTTAATTGAGACCTAATCATAAGCAAGGGCATTGGTAAAGGAGAGTGGGGAATGTTCCAGGCACTGGAAGTAGCAGGGGCCAAACTATCACTAGTGAGGGTGGGTAAGAGAAGGGCACATTTGAAAAACCAAAAAAGGGCTACATGTGGCTTAAAGGCAAAGGTTTGGGGAGGTAGCAAGAGAGGAAACCATGGAAGAAGACTGGGCCAGACTGTAGATGTTGTAGTTATCATGAATGAAATGAAAAGCCATGGACCAACCAGATTTATATTTTGGAAAAAATATCTCTGGCTGCTAAATAGAGAAGATCCCAGGGGGAGACCAGAGTAGATGCAAGGAGTACAGTTAGGGGCTGCAAGGGTTAAGATCAGAGGTGCTAATACATTGATATAAGATGGTAATAATTATAGAGAGGTGTTGGACATAGAGGAGCAGTTCCAGAGTTGGCTAATTCATCAGCTTGTGCATTATTAAACTCTCAGTTTCCTTTACATCTCCTACTCAGCCATGTGTCAACTTTATCTCTTAGACCGGCTCCCCTCTTGTTGCCAAAATGGCTTCCTCAGTTCTGAGTGCCACATGGAGTTATAACAAGGCCCAGTGGGAAAAGGATGACTGTTTCTTCCTGTGTGTCTCCTTTATCAGGGAGGAAAACTTTCCCAAGAGGTTCTGAAGACTTCCCTTGTTGCAAACTCCTTCTTAAATCAGCCCCAAGCAAGAGAAAAATAAGCTTACTGCAACTGACTCAGATCAGTCTGGATTATTCCTGTGTCATGTAGGGAATAGGCAAACAACGCTACAGAATGGGAGTCATAGTAGCAAAGAGGAAGGAAGGAATAGTTATTGGGTAGGTGAGTCACCCCTCATATCTGTTCCCATCACTGAAGGGCTTAGGGGAGTAAGAGAGTGATAAGGTCAGATTTGCACTCTGAGAAAATCACTAGCTATAAAGTGGAGAATAGATAAAAAAGGAAGCAAGAGTTAAAGTATTTAAAGTAGGACACCATTTACTAGGAAAGAGTTAATGAAATAACTTGGGCTCATTTTTTGGTTATTGGAAAAATGACACCGTTTTTAATGCTCATTATTCATTGAAACATTTACCTCATCCCCCAAAATAATACACCAGCCTTATCACCAGAGCTAGGTCCCCAGTAGGCACTCTGCTCTTTTCATAATCTGTAGTGCCCTCTGCTTCTGGGTAATAGGAGATGTGACCCCAGGCCAAACTTCTTTTTCTGTTAAGTGAGTTGTTTGTAGGAAAATTACCTGAGGTAAAGAATTCCGGTAAATCCCTGGATGGAGATGGTATTCCTGGAGGCATGGTAAGCAAATTGAAACAAATATTATGGTGAAAGCCCCATTGCTATGCTACCACGGCCACTATGTTCAAGGGCTCATTGGGCCAGCGCTGGGACAGTGAAGGAAAGGGCTGAGCAACATCTCCTGGATTTTTAACAGTGAGTGCTGTCTGGTGAGCATACACATGGAGCATAAATATTTCCTGTCTTTCTTGTTCCAGTTATCCACCATCCAGGGATCGGCTTAGATCCTGACCTCCAGTGAGGTAGTGTGATACCTTGCTTGAAGTTCTGTTTCCTGGAAGGATTTCTCTTTTATATTCATTCAGAGTCATCCCTTAAGTAGATTATCCCATAGCAGTCCACTTCTAGAGTGGGCCAGTACATCTCACAGAGCCATTTGTGTACCAGGCTGGACTTTTTTCTTCCATTGACTGTTGATATCATTGGAATTCTGTTTCTGTTGAAGGAGTGGCTATGTGGCAAGTGTCCTGTACACATTACTTTCATCTAGGGGTAGGATTCTGTTGGACATGTCCAAATTTGTGGTTTATGGAATCATGTGATACTTAATTAATGATGGGCAGTTGAAGTCACTTGCGTATCTTATGACCCACAGTCAGGCATATAGTCTCTACCAGAGCCCAGTGCTAAGCTAGGAACATGATCTTGCTGAGAGGATCATGGTTTTGTCTCCAAATCCTAATGTTTTGCATTATGATTTTCCTGCTTAACCTTAAGCATAGACACTTAGGGCTCCACAAGATCAACCAGAGCCTATTGCTCTGTGGCCGGGGTTAACTAGAGAGCCTTCTCTTTCAGATCAGTCAATAAATGAGTCAGAGCAGGACACCAGCATGTGGTATATGCTGTCTTCAAAATCCAAAAATGGCTCAACAAGCATCAGTCCTTCCTAGGGGAAGCATGTCTTTTATGCTGGAGGGGATATCTTGACATGCCATAGGCCTTTGACTTTCAGAAAACTTGGCAGAAGTGGCAGGCCACTCTGTTTTTATTTTTATGTCTAACATGTACATCTAACATACATATATTCCTGCTTTTCAAGTCCTGTCAGCTTGATGCCATCAGCATAGTTGTCAGGGTGATGGCCTGTTAAACCGACAAAATCCTGATGAACCGGATCACATCAGATAGATGTCAAGATGATTTTTCACTTGGGCTGCAGCTACCATGAGAATGGGAACTACTTCATGTAGTCTTCGTGCACTATAAAGGAAAAAGATATAGCTATTAATCAGTAGCTATATTCCAGGTACCAGTGGTTATGTCAATCTGTAGGAAAGGAGAGTGCGTCTGGAAAAGCACCTACAAATTGGCAGTTCTATGTGATTCGCATATTATAATCCACTGACATCCTTAAACACTGTCGATCTCTTATGCTAGTTTCTCTTGTAGCTTGCATGTGGGGAGGTGGTGGTAGGAAGCATCAGAATAGTTAATGCCGGAAGTCATTGAGCACTCGCTTCATACCATCACTAAACTTACACATGTAAATGTACTGTCTCATTATTCTGCAACTTATAGTCTTCTGTAGCACTTCTATAACTCACCTAGAGACTTAGGACCTCTATAACTCCTCTTAGCCTTTTGGTAAAGAGATTACTGCTTCAGCTTGCATTTGTTCTTGCTATTTTAATGGTCCTTCTTATCCATTGGGATAAGAGACCAGTGTGAGTATTCTGCCACTTGCTGTGATAGCTGTTCCAACCATACATTGGGAAAGTAGGTATTTCCTAATGTAAGTGCGGTTTGGGCCAAAACTCTTTCTGTTACCTGGCCTGCAAAGGCTCTGTTCTAACTAGCATAGAATAGTGGCATTCTAGGTTCCCAGGGATTAGGTAGCTTAAGGCCAGAACCTGCTAGATCCCCAAAGGTGTATTTTCCTTTACCCAGTGGAGTTACCATGGTCAGTAGTGTAAATTCTTAGGAGAAGATGAAGAGAAAATTTCTGGTATATGAGTGTTGATGTTATGTGAAGTTCTTCTTTTCACATGCCTAACATTAAAGGGTTCTGGGTCATGAACTGACCCACGTTGGCAGTTGGATGCAGACGGGCCCTTTCTCTAGCTTGGCAGTCTAGTCAGGCTCCTTTAGTTCACCTGTGCTGGCTGCCTCCCATTCCTATTATTGGGAGCTTCCCATTGACTTACCCACAACTAGAGATGTCTGAGCCCTGGAGACTCTGGCCTCTGAGGCTCCTTCCATCCCAGGGAAGGATGAGAATCCCATTTTGAAGCCAGTCCCTTCTGTGAGCATCTCACTCTGGTGAAGATAGTCACAGAAGCACTTCTGAAAGATTCTAGTGCTTTCCTCACATGTGTGCCTTCTCTGGCAAGGCACGCTTGGTGGATCCCATCAGGGACACAGTGAAGGTGTCAGCAGGAAGGTTGAGCCTCTTGGAACCCTGGTAGCTCCGGCCCACTTTATGCCAGGGACTTGCGGCTTTTCATGGTTACCTAGCTGACTTTAGCATTCAGTCCAGGTTTCCATTGGCCAACCTAGCCTGCCATTTTGTGGCCAGGCTCCTGAGCTGTTATACTACGTGCAGAAGTTCAGTTAACCATACCAAACTAGAAATTTGGCCTTACCAAAAAATGATGCTCTTCCTTCCTTGGTCTAAGATCTCCAAAATCTGTATCAACAACTATTCCTAGGATTTTTGATGATCCAACTCAAAGAATTCGTGCAGTTTTCTCCAAGTATTAGCTCTTTGCTTTTCTTTTTGTTTATGTATTTTAACCTCCACATTGTGTTGTGCTTGCGTCGTGATTGTCCATGAGCGATGAGAGCAGAGTCACGGGGCAGTTGTCTTTCTCATGAAAGCAGGGTGCAGTAGAGAGCATACTAGAGAGGATTAACAATTGGCTTTCTCCAACTCCTCTGTTTCAGCACTGTTGTCATCTCACTTAAGACCCTGGCTTTCACATGAGTGGCCTAGGAAACATAGGAGTCCCACTGGCATTAACATTCGGCATCCAGCAAAATACTGAAATCTTAACATTTGGTTCAGCAAAACACATGGCACAGTCAGAAAGGCCCTAAGTTTTGTGCTGTCTTTAGAGATAAACATTTGATATCAGAGCTGGACTTTTCTTTATTTCATTATCTGATTTTATCAGAATTGCACTACCCCTTGATTTCAGTATCCCTCATCTCCTTTTAATTGGGCTTCCCCTCCCTCTTTCCCACAAGCTCGAACATACCCCAGGCAACTGGAAGCAGTAACTGAAGTGACTGAATGTAGTTGTGAACTAGGAGTGGCTTGCCCTTTCCTGTCCTGAAAACTGGTTGACAGCTCCTTTCCCTTTATCTGAACCCAGTAATCAGGCTCACCTCACCCACATTTCTCCCCTCAGTCTCCCAGCCACAACCCCTCTCTGATAGGAAACTGCTAAGTCAGTTAAAGGTCTTTTTTTAAAAAATAAGAGAAGTCGGGGCACTTGGGTGGCTCAGTGAGTTAAGCCTCTGCCTTTGGCTTATGTCATGATCTCAGGGTCCTAGGATCAAGCCCCACATCAGGCTCTCTGCTCAGTAGGGAACCTGCTTACCCCGCCCCCTCTCTGCCTGCCTACTTGTGATCTCTCTCTTGTCAAATAAATTAAAGGGGAAAAAAAACTCAAGCAAATTAAGAAACAAAAAAACAAAAAACCCCAAACCATTAATTGGGAAGACTTTGGAGAAACTGACAGAATCAAAAGCTGAGGTAGACTACCAAACCTTGGGCAGAACAGGCCCTATCCTGCTGGCTCTGGGGCCCTCTAGGGAGGTCTCTGTGCTTTCTTGGTTTCATAGTCCTGAGAATTCGGATTGGCACAGTGTGGCTCAGGTGCAACTGTGCCTACATCCAGCCCTGGCATGGAAGAGAACAGCAACACTTAGGGCAAACACACCAATTTGTGTCTACCAGAATAATATGCTTATAATCATGGGGTGAGGAAGGCTATTTTAAGCAAAACACAAGAATCAGAAGGCACAATGGAATATATTGGAAGATAATAAATACATTAAAATATTATATATTCCTATGAAAAGTGACACCATAAAAAGGTAGCCAGTTGGGTGCCTGGGTGGCTCAGTCAGTAAAGCATCTGCCCTCAGTTCAGGTCATGATGTCATGGTCCTGAGGTCGAGCTGCACATTGGGCTCCCTGCTCAGTCAGTGGGGAGCCTGCTTCTCCCTCTCCCTCTGCTCTCCCCACACCCCCTAACTTGTGCTTGCTTGCATGCTCTTGAATACATAAACAAAATCTTAAATAAAAAAAAAAAAAAGGTGGCCAGCTGGGAGAAACTGTTTGCCACAGGTAGAAAGAGAAACTTTCATAAAACATAAAGAGATGCTACAGACCTGTGAGACAAAACTAAACGTTGCAGTAGAAGAATTAATAGTTCTCAGAAGAAAGCAAATGGTCTATAAACCTATGAAAAGCTGAACTACATGTAGTAATCAAGGAGATCCAGATTAAAACTAACCATTATTTTGGGCCTGTTAGTTTTGAAAATTTAAGAAGATTGGTATCAAGTATGGGCAGAGACCTGTGATATAGATGTTCTTATGCACAGGTAGAGCAAGTTTAAAATGGTATAGCACTAGAAGGATGATTTGGCAATATCAGTCAGATTTCATATGTTTACACTATCTGACCTAACTCCTGGGACTCTGACACAAAACCAAGTATGTGTTTCCTGAAGGTTGTTCATTACAGCATTATTTATAATAGCAAAGAAAGTAAAATGAAAAGCAAGTATCTATCAAATAGATTAGCTAAATGATTGCTGGTATCCGTTATGAAATTTTATACTATCATTAAAATAAATGTCTAAACCTAGATTTCTAAGTCACTGTTCTGGGAGAAAAGACATTGCAGAGGACTGTACATTGGTATAATCCCCCTTTAAAAATATACTTTTTTTTTTTAAGATTTTATTTTTTAAGTAATCTCTACACCTAACATGGGGCTCAGATTCACAATCCTAAGATCAAGAGTCACATGCTCCACCAACTGAGCCAGCCAGGTGCCCCCCAAAAATACTTTTTAAAGTCTGGAGCTATGAACAGTGGCTTTCTACAAGAGGGTTAAAAGACATAAGAAACATAATAGGGAACTTTTACTTTTTACTGAATTATTTGACTTTTCTTTTATAATAAGCATATTCTTTTCATAACATTTTACAAAACAGTTTCTTAATATGATAAATGAAACTAACAGACTTTAGCTTTAGCATAATACCTACTGTACTTTAATTGATATATAGCATGTAGAATAAAGAGTTGGTGTCCCCAGCTTGAGTTTTGCTAAGAGTCTTGTGATCAAGTCTCTGTGAAAAGGAATATCACTAAATGGGAAATTGTTCTGGAGAAAAATTGGATTATGGAGGTGAACAACTGAAGGAATAATAAGCATAAGACATGACAGCTGTTTTCAGATATTTGACAGGCTAAAAGGAGAGTGTGCAGCATTTCCATGAAGCACCCCCCCCCATGGTTGAAAGTTCTAGGTGATGGCCTTCGCCCTAGAGTTATAAGCTAGGAATTTTTTTTTAAGATTTTATTTATTTATTTGGCAGACAGAGATCATAAGTAGGCAGAGAGGGAGATAGGGAAGCAGACTCTCCGCAGAGCAGAGAGCCTGATGCGGGGCTCGATCCCTGGAGCCTGGGATCATGACCTGAGCCTAAGGCAGAGGCTTTAACCCAGTGAGCCACCCAGGCGCCCCAAGCTAGAATTTTTTTATTGACCACCTTTTGTCTTAGAAACATTGAATTTATCTAAAAGAAACACTTTAAAAAGCCACCTGTTGAGATCCCTAAAGCATTCAAGGTGTTTTTTGTTTGTTTGTTTGTTTGTTTGTTTTAAAAAGCAAAATGTAGTTATCTCCTGAGAGGAAGGGGATAGGTGACAGAGAAGAAAGAGTAGAGCCAGTGAGATGATCCAAATCTGTGAATTACAAGATGTGACACCCTCCCTGCTGCAAGTCTGCATCCTTGTAGAGACCGCTTAATGTTGCCTTCCAGGTGGAGAAGCGTGTGTGTGTAATCTGGTGACAGGAACTGTGTGGCATCTGAGTGAAGTGGAGGCAGAATAGCCTCTACATTGACAAGTTGTCTCGAAATAGATGAATCAGAGCCGAAGGCCTATGGGAATCAGCAGGAACTGTGTCAAAATTCAGTAGTCCAAGGAATTAGGGGTTAATGGGTTTCCAGGGGACAGAGAAAAGCTCCAGCTGACCTCTGGGTTTTCCACTAGTCAGAACAAGGGAAATACAAAAGAAATGTGTGTCTAGGTTTTGGGTCCTTCTAAACAGAACTTTCCGAGATGTGATGTACTGCCTTAAAAGGGAGCAGATTGCCTTTTATGGCAGAGTGCTCAGACACTGATGACTCTCCAGTTAGAGTGTTTGCAGGGGGCTTCAGATTTAGAAAAGAATGAGACTCAGCACTGTAGATCTTAGGCAGCACAAGGAGGCAAGAAGAGAAATGAAAGGTATTAAGGATTGGAGAAGAAGAAACAAAATAAGCATTTTTTTCAGAGGAGAATATTGTCCTTGAAGAAATTCAAATACTCATCAGATATATTATTAGAATTAGTAAGTTACTTTAGCAAGGTTGATAGATACAAAAACAAGATAAAAAATTAATGCATTTCTGTACACAAGCCACGATCAGAAAAATGATAATAATTTTTAAAAGATGCCATTTACAATAGCATCCAAATGTAGAGTACTTAGGAATAAATTTAACAAAATATTTGCAAAATCTTTGGAGAAAATTATAAAAATGTTTGAAGACATTAAAGAAAAATTCTAAACTAGTGAAGAGTTAAGATCAGTGGACTGATTAGAAGGCTCAATATTGTAAAGATGTCAATTCTCCCCAAACTGATATATAGATTCAATGCAATTCCAATAAAAATCCCAACAGGTATTTTGTGGAACTTGACAAGCTGATTCTAAAATTTATATGGAGGAGAAAAGATTCAAGAATAGTCAAGACATTCCTGAAGAAGAAGAACAAGGTGAGGAGACCTGCCTTACCAGATGTAAAAAATTATTATAAAATTAAGACAGTTTTGTATTGGCACTGGAATAGATGGATTGACCACTGGAACAAAATAGCCCCAAAGCAGATTCATGTGTGAGTGGAAACCTATTTATGGCAGAAATGCCATGGCAGTTTTGGTGGGGGAAAGGATGGTCTTTACAATGAGTAGTGCTGGGACAGTTGGGTAACCCTATGGGAAGAAATGAAATTGAATTCTTGTTTCAAACCAAACAAAAAATAGGTCCCAGTTGGTGTAGATGCTGAAATTTAAAAGACAAAACAATGAAGCAGAGACAGTAATGGAGGAACATATGCTTATGATCTCACAGCAAAAAAGGATTTCTTAAGATTTAAAATGTTGATAAAGGGAAAGATCAATCAACTTGGCTACCTTATAATCCAAGACTCTGTCCATAAATATGACAAAGCAAATGAAAGGGCAGCCACAAGCTTAGTAAAATGTATTTGTAACACTTGTACAGACAAAGGATGAGTATCTAGAATGAAGAATTACAGATTAATAAAAAATAAGCAATCCAGTTGAAATATAGGGGAAACCCTTGACTAGGTACCTCACAGAAGAGGGAACCCTGTTGACCAGTAAACTCTGGAAAGATGGTGAACCTCATTAATAATCAGAGAAATGTAAATTAAGCCTACATTTGATAAATTTAAAGTCTGACAATAGCAAACGTTGGTGAAGATCCAGAACAACTGGACCACTTAATATTGCTGGGGGGGAGTGTAAATTGGTACGACTGTCTCGAAGAACAGTTTGGCTTTACTGGTGAGGTTAGAGATTCTAATACTTGAAACGCTTATATATGTGCATGAGGAAACACATAAAATTAGTATTCAAGGCAGAATTATTAACTGTAAACAACCCAAATATTCATCAGTAGAAGAATGGATAAATAAACGGTATGGTCTCAAAACGGAGTGCTTCAGAGTAGTTGAAGTGAATGAACTTTGGCTACCTGTAACAGCCTGAGGGAATCTTCAGAATATAATGTTGGGCAAGAAAAAAAAAGTCACCATTTGATTATGATTCCAAAAATAGACTGATAAAAAAATACATATATTGTTTGAGAATACAAAATGTATGGGATACAGATAAAGCAAGGTGGTGATAACACGGAATTCTAAGTAGTGGGAGGGGGGAAAAACAGGATATGAAGAGAAAGGGCCCAAAGAGAACTTCTAAGTTAAGTTGTATGATGGATATCCTTTTTTTAATGTAAAAATTGAAAAAGAATTTTTTTAAAAACTTGACATATAAAAAAAAATTTCATACATAGCCTTGTCCCCAGTAAAGGCTTAAGCAAGGAATGAAATGGTCTTTGATGCCTCCTAGTGTTTCTAGGGATTTTAACAGTCTGGTAGCCTTCTGGGTCAGCTGCTTGTGCCTAGCTCTGTGAGCTAGGTTTTTCAGAGCAGAAACTAAAAGAGTAAGTAGGGTTCACCTTGTTTTCATCCCTGCTGTAGGCTGTTCAGTCTGACCCTTTGCATGTAACACCAGGTTCTCTAGGGAGGCCCTTTGTTTTCTCTTGCCAACAACAGTGGCTCTTGTTGCTTCCTTACTTTCCTTTTAGGGGTTTCAGCCTGGCTGGAGACCCTAGTTTTTCTTCATCATGACTGTGGGGAGCTAGGAATGCTGATAGGACTATGAGGTGTGGTCATAGTCATAACTGACCCCTGAGGACTGTTTTCAAGAGTCTTGCTGTCACTGCTTCTGTTCTACATCGTTTTAGAGAAGGGTGTACATGGAAAAATGCCTCTGGCTTAGTCATGAGGGCATTAAAAACTTGCATCTCATTCTTCCCTGTACCAGGGTGGAAACCTGTGGAAATCTAGCTTGTCTGGAAGAAGACAAACCAAGGTGAACTGGGAAGTTCCAGTCTTAAGTAACGTCTCTGTTCTGTGTGTTAGAGTCCAGCCCAGGAAACTCTCTTTCCCCCTTTATGTATTGGCAGCATAGGGTCCAAGGAATTGCCTTTCTCAGTATAGTTACATGCAGAACTGGCAGCGTTTTAACTCTGAAAGGAAACTCTCTTGAGTAACTGAAGGCAGACAGACTATGAGATCCCGACTCCTGTTAGGGTCTTCCACTTTAATTTCTCCTACCATGATCTTGCTAGTTCCCAGGAAGTGTCTTTGCTCCCTTCTTAAAGCTTTTGCATCTATCTGGAAAAATAAGTCGCTTTTAGACTGGCTTTTCTTTTATTTAATACATTTTTTTGATTATCAAAAGATTCTCAAAGGCACCTGAGAGTTATCCTTTATTCCTGTCTCTTTCCCCAACCCACCTTCCCTTCATTCCAGCTTTAACTCCAGAATGTATGTCAAATGCATCTTTTCCGTATACCATCCTCCTTCCATGTTCCTATTCTCGCCTTCCTCCTGATCCCTTTTCCACATAGCAGACAGTGATTCTTTAACATGTAAACTGGATTGCAGTTGAAAAACCTTTAATGGTTTCCTCATGTACTTAAAATAAAATTCAATCACTGTTCAGGGACCTACATGGACTTGTGTGACCCAGCCTTGCCAGGCCCTTCTCGTCCACTTCCTCTTGCCATCCCCACCACACACATTGTCTACATAATACATGCTCTCACTGACCTTTCAGTTAGTTCACACAGCCAGGCCTTCTCCTGCCTCTGGGTCATAGATGCTGGTCTCATTGCCTAGAATACTATTTTTCACACTCCTTTCTCCTCATAGAGACCTACCCTTAATCTAAATTTGGGTATATCTTAGGCTTTCTGATACTTTCTATAATAGCATTCTGTTCTTTCATTGTATTTTTTCATGGTATGTAATTCATATGTTTTATTTGTTTAATGTCTTTCATTCACAAGTTTGTATTGTCCTTGAGAACAAGAACTGTGTATATGATTGATTCACCACTGTTGCTCTGTATTTATCCTGGTGCCTAATAGGTACTAATCTATATCTATTGAAAAAAACAAATGAAAAGTAATACATGAACCATAACTTACTTAACTGTTCCCCTACTGCTGAATACTAAGGTTGTTTTCAGTTTTGGATCCTTCCAAATGACAATAAAGTAAATAATGTGAACAAAGAGATTTTTATTTCTTTAGCCTAGATTCTCAAAAGTAGAGTTGTTAGGTCAAAGCATGGATAGTTTTAAGATTCATAAAACATATTTCCAAATTACTTGTCAGAAAGGTTGTCTAGGTTGGAATTTTGAACTATTTCCTTTCTTGTTTTTTTAATTTTGAATATATGGAACACATAAGAGGAAAGTGGTTCAAATAGTAAAGATTATTAGCTTCCCACTTCTATAAAACCAATTTATTGAATGCTTGTTCTGTGCTAGACTTGAGATTTTGGTAATTACTTCTTATGTGGCAGATATTATTGACCCAGTTTTAAAGATGAGAAAATGGGGTCCTAGAAAGTTTAACAGATTTTAAGTTCATACAGCCCAGACTATCTCATGTCAGACCACTTATTTTTATCCACACACTTCCCACTACTAGCTAATTTACATTTGCTCCAAAACTACTGCAGGTTCAATGTCAACTCACTTAAATCCTCTGCTTCCTAACTGCTGCATCCATGTGAATGTCTTCCCACCCACCTGCCCATCCTTGCTTCCTTGCCCCGTGATACTCGAAGCTGGGCTGTCATTCCCTTCAGGTCCCTAGAGAGGGCCTAACTCAGCTGACCATTCAGACCCCTCCTGTGTGGTTCACTCTGAGATGCTTCTCATCTTTGCATGTTGGTTAACATGGCCATCCCTTCAGTTATGTCCCCATTCCTGTTTACAGGGGTGGTCCATTTTGACCCAGCATTGAAACAGGTCCCTAACCACACAGTAATCATATAAAGAGCATGCTGCGCTTATAGTAACCGTAAGGGCATTCTGCCCCCTTTGGATTCTTGGTGTTAAACTCTAAGGAGCTTGCAGGCTGTTTAGAGGAGAGGTGCACTCTCTGTGTTAGGCTGCAAGTGTTCACCTGAGCCCATCTTTGTCCCCCAAGTTAGGGTAGAAACTTGCTGTCAGATCGGGGGATGGTGCAGCATTTTGCATGTTTGGTGTTTATCCCTGTTAGTAACTTCCTCTAATTTCTCTTAACCTTTTAGGCTCTCCCTGCTTGTCCTATCCAAGCCACCTGTGAAGCTGCCTCCAAGGAGGAAAACAAGGAAAAAAATCGATATGTAAACATCTTGCCTTGTGAGTGTTTGCAGAGTTTTCTGGCATATAATCTTAAACTACATCTCTAGCCAAATTTTTTTGAGGATGGGAAGAATCTTGTGATTGATCGATCATAGGAGGGTTGGTAATAAGTATGGTCAAGCCTTTGGGCGGGAAGAGCCTTTATGGTCCCCCAGAGTGACCCAGGTGCTTATAAAGTTCAGAGAGGGAGCTTGACCAGGTTTTTGTGGCAGGCCTAAAGTTTCTAGGTCAAGAGGAGCAGTTTCACTGGGACCAGATAGGATGTTCATGGTTGTTACGGTTTTTTGTAGTGCTTATGGCAAAGAAATCCTAATACAGAGTTCTCTTCATAACGCCTTCCCAGGGTTAGTCATTGCTAATCAGTTGATTTATAACCTTATAACATACATTTGTCTAAGCCAGTGGTCTGCAGAATGGGATATGCATAATCCAGTGGGATGTGACAGCAGAATGTTTGAATTTTGCTTTGTTTTTTTAATTGCCTTCTCAAGAAAAATTTGTCCTTTAAAAAAATTTCTGGTGTATTTTTGGGTGTATAATATATCAGAGACCACTCTCTGAGACATTTATAGATACTCATGTCTTCTTCTTCATATATGAGTATATGCATATTATGTATACATTTAAAAAGCAATTAGTATTCTGATTACATTGCTTTGACTTTTTTCTTTTAACAGTGTATATTGGCAGTTCATCTGTCAAGAAACAGAAATATTCATTTTCCTTTTTATCAACTCCTTATTGTTCCTTGTTGTGGGTACATCTTAATTTATTTAACTAGTCCCTGAATGATGGCTGAGATGCGTCCAAATTATTCCTCTTATAAACAGTGTTTCAGTGATATCTTAATGCACATAGGCACAGATGTCTCAGCTGGCCTGGTTGTATCATTAACTTAAACATTAATTTTTTTTTCCTAGATGATCACTCTAGAGTCCATCTGACACCAGTTGAAGGAGTTCCAGATTCTGATTACATCAATGCTTCATTCATCAATGTAAGGAACTCAAGGTTTTCTCATTGTTACCTTGAATGACCATTGGTTACCATCTGCTGGCTCCTTTCCAGCTTCACATTAGAAGGAATATTTGTCATTTCAAGTTTTTCCTGAGGAGTCTAAATTTTTTAAGAGACCAAAAAAAAATTTTTTTTTAAGATTTTATTTATTTGACAGAGAAAGAGAGCAAAAGCAGAGAAGCAGCAGCAGGCAGAGGGAGAGGGAGTAGCAGGCTCCCCACGGAACAAGGAGCCCAATGCAGGACTCAATCCTAGGACCCCGGGATCATGACCTGTGCTGAAGCCAGATGCTTAACCCACTGAGCCACCCAGGCGTCCAAGACCAAAAAAATTTTTTTCAAGATCAGATAGTTTCATATGTATTCTTATGTTTACCCTGTTGTCATTCCAAAAGATTTCCCATGGAAATCTAAAGGTGTACTTTTCTGTAAGCGTCAGTGAATCCTTTTTGAGCTTATTCAGATAAGTAAGAACAAAAGCAGGTCTTACCATCTTGAGTAAAAGTAAGGGAGAAGAACAGGACAAGAATATCTGACACTAGGTAAGTCTGGTTAGTTATGTCTACTCTGAACCAAGGCCTGAGGGAAGAGCTGAAACTGGGAGGAGATTTTTTTAATGATGATTTAGCAATGTTTACACAAATGGTCCAAGAGACTTGAGTATGTTCTGTAAGCTGTGTGAGGAGCCAGTAAAGAAAGTTTGAAAAGGAGAGCACAAGTGAGCACAAGCTAACAAGAGCAGGCCTGACTACTGAAGTCGGATGTGTGAAGAGGATACCCATAGAATTTGCACACCGTGTTCACAGTAGCATTAATCACAATAGCCAAAAGGCGGAATCAACCCAATTGTCCTTCAGTGGATGAATGGAGAAGTGAAATATTGTCTATGCATACAGTGAAGTACTATTCAGTCTCAAAAAAAGAACAGAAATTCTGATACATGTCACAACTTTAAAGATTTATGCTAAGTGACATAAGCAGGTTACAAAACAACTTCACTGAGGTGTTATTCACATACCATAATTTTCACCCATTTAAAGTTTACAACTCTGTGGTTTTTAGTATATTCACAGATACGTACAACCATCACTAGTTCACTTGAGAATATTTTCATAACCTCAAAGATACTTGCGTCTCTTCCCTTTTTTTTTTTTTTTAAGATTTTATTTATTTGAGAGAGAGGGAGGGAGGAAGCACAAGTGGGGGTAGGGGCAGAGGGAAAGTGGAGAGCAGACCCCCTGCTGAGCGCAGAGCCTGCCACAGGGGCTCCATCTCAGAATTCTAAGATCATGACCTGAGCCAAAGTTAGATGCTTAACTGACTGAACCACCCAGGTGCCCCACCTCTTACTTTTTTTTTTTTTAAAGATTTTATTTATTTACTTGACAGAGAGAGAGATCACAAGTAGGCAGAGAGTCAGGCAGAGAGAGAGGGGGAAACAGGCTCTCTGCTCAGCAGGGATGCTGAGGCAGATTTGGGGCTCGATCCCAGGACCCTGAGATCATGACCTGAGGTGAAGGCAGCGGCTTAACCCACCTCTTACTTTTAAAAACGTTTTGTTCACACCAGTAAGAACCTTATTGTCCATTTATAGTTAATCCCCATTTCTACCCTGGGCAACCCCTTACCAAGCCCTTCTTGCACAGAGAGCTAAGATCAAATGGGAATCTTGAAGAGAAGTGGTACACAGCACTGTGGAGTGGTAGCAGCAGGCAGGGGGGTGGAATGAGACCTATGGGTTGGAGACCACAAAGGTTCAAAAGCAAACCTGACATTAGTTACAGGAGATGATGAAACAGACAGTGGCACAGTTGGCAAGTGGGTTGCCAACCTGGAGTCTTAAGAGGGACTAATTTCCTCACTTACCTCTAGATGTTTTAAACAGAGTAGGGTCTTTAGGAATGTTTTTATTTTTAACAGATAGGAATGTAGCTACCACCTAGAGCTAGCCAATGATTTGATTTCGAAAATCCAAAGACATCTCAGGAACCAGAGAGCCACATTTTATCTTTTCCTTGATCATAACACAAGGAAGAGCAGTAGATTTGCCTCATTCTAGCTATACCTTATTGGTTAAGCAATGCTGCCATATCACAATGTCAGCATGCATTCATAGGGGACATATGGCACAGTCTTGGTTGGGACAGAAGCACATTGGGGCTGGGCCCTCCAGCAGGGCTGTTAAGCTGTTCATGGCCCACATGCTCCTGTGAGAAATTAGTGCCTTCTTGTGGAGCAGGGATATGACTTGGCTTAACACATTCCCAAGAGCTTCTCAGTTTTAATGACAAGTTTAGTTATAAACAAATTAAGCCTTTCTCAGTTTCCGTCTTCTAATGATTAAAAATACTTGTAGAAACTTAAATTCCCCTTCTCAAGAAAAAAAAAAATTTTTTTTAAAGATTTTATTTATTTATTTGACAGAGAGAGAGATCACAAGAAGGCAGAGAGGCAGGCAGAGAGAGAGAGAGGAGGATGCAGGCTTCCTGCTAAGCAGAGAGCCCGACTCGGGGCTTGATCCCAGGACCCTGAGATCATGACCTGAGCCTAAGGCAGCGGCTTAATCCACTGAGCCACCCAGGCGCCCCTCAAGAAAAATTTTAACAAGCTTCTTATTACTGACTTTAAATATGTCCATCTCTCAGGGTCTGAAGCTTTCTCCTTCTGTGCTAGCAAGCAGCCCTACCTTCCTGTCTTTTGAACTACAATAGAACATGGCTTCTCAGACTCAGGCCCCTTCCTTTATTCTGCCACTGCCTTGCAGACTTGTATTTCATGCCATCATCTTGGTGTGACGTGGTGTCCCATTTGTGAAGCTGCCTCCTCCCTCATTGCCCATCTTATGGCTGTCTTCAACAGAGGGTCATTTATAATCCTTCAGTCAGATGATTTTTCACTTACCTAGGACTTCTCAAGTGAACACTATATCTAAAAATGTTGAAAAGTTGTATCACTAAAACAGTAAAAACTGGAAAAGAAAGATACTGCCAGTAGTTAGTTTTTCCAAGGCTCCGTATTTATTCAATGACATTACCAGGCCCCTTTGCTTCTGTCTTCTACTACCTGTAACAGAGAACCCAGTTGTCTAACGCTAGGAACTATTCCACATACCCACAGGCTCTTCCCCAAAGGTTTTTGGACCTGGGTAAAGGATTATCAAGGAAATAACCCCTTAAAAGAAAAGAAAAGAACCCCTTTTCCTTCCTGATGTGCGCCCAGCTTTATCCATGGAACCACCACACATGCATCTGGCTTGGAGGGTTAGCACTGACACCTAGACTCTCAGCTGCTAAGAAGGTATCAGGAACAGGGTCTAGCCTAGGTGTTGGTATTTGGATGTTCTTACACCAGTGTTCATTAATAATTCACTTTGAGAAGACTACCTAGACCATGTGATCTTTGTAATCTTTTATTCCTGGTATCCAAAGCTAATCCTTCGGCAATTTCTAGAATGGAAATCTTGTTAATTGCCTGGACCTTTTCACAAGGGAGGCTTTGTTAACTTGGAGCTGGAATTTCATTCCTATCCATTTTTCGTTCTCATTTTCTTTTTATCCCTCATCTCTCCCCCACCCTGCCCTCAGGGCTACCAAGAAAAGAACAAATTCATTGCTGCACAAGGTAAAGTAATGATCATTTTCTACTTTTGGGCTCAACCATTAGTTCATTAGTGGGTTTTCTTTCTTTTTTTTTTTTTTTTTGGTGCAGGTGCTAAATAGATTAATGAGAATGCTGTAATTTTTCTGTAATCACTGTCATCTGAAAGAAATAAAATCTGCCTTGCACATTTATAACTAAGGGCCTTTATCTTGATGACAGTATCCAGAGATCCTGTTAAAGAAGTCCTTTTGTGTATGTGCATAAAAAAGACTGGAGAAGGCTACACACGCACACACATGCGCGTGCGCGCACGCGCGCGCGCTCTCTCTCTCTCTCTCTCTCTCTCTAATGAGGTCCTCTGTCTTAGGGCCTGATGGGAACCTTAGGTGCAAGCCAGGCTTCTCGAGTTTGAATTTAGATTCAGTCTCCCGAGAGAGTTGGCCACCTCACAGGGTCCAGGCTGGCTCATCTCCTCCCCCTGTTGTTGGGCCTGAGCTCCTCTGTTATTCACAGAAAAGTGGTCTAGGAACCCTCAGAGTAGGGACCTAGTGCCATTACATTAGATGTGCTCTGCACACATTTCCATAGCCTCAAGTTTTAGTAAGTGTCCTCCATCTTTGGGATCCTAGTAAAAATATCATGATGTTGCTGCACTGCAAAATAATTGATGTTATTATGGTCCAGCAGAGCCCATTTATTTAGCCATTCAGCAAATGTTTATTGGCCATCTGTTATGTGCCAGGCACTGGCCTAGGTGATAGGGATATATACAGGAATAAAACAGGAGATGGTCCATGCCTTTTTGGGGCCCTTAGTTGGTAGAGGACAGTTTACACCAAAATTAACAGAAGTTCTGGTTAAGTGGCTATGCTCTTCAATACAATCACCACTAGCCAGCTGGGGCTATTTAAAATTAGAATTTTTAATTAACTAAAATTAGATAAAATTTATAATTCGGTTTCTCAATCATACTAGTCACATTTTAAGGCTTAATAGCTACATGTGGCTAGAGACCACCATATTAGTGCAGATATGGAACATTTTCATCATTGCAGGAAGTTCTTTTGGGAGTAGTACCATCGTAGAGATAAAACAGAGACAGAAGTAAAATAAGGTGGCTAAGAAAAACCTTAGATCCTTCTTGCCCTTACAGTCTTCCACTGGGGCCTGGCCATTGCCTAACCAGGCCTTGCTTTTCTCACCCTCTGTAGCCATCCGTTAAGTCAGGTCTACCCTCTGAAGCCCAGCTCAGCTGCCACCTGCTCAGTGATCATTCTAGCACGAGTAGCCAATGTGCAATCTCTTCCTCTCTTTATTTGCCATGGGACCTTGTCGATGCTAAAATATTTGTTGAAGTAAGGTCACCTATGATTTTCTGATAGATCTTTTCTCACACACCCCCTCCTCTTGAGCCTCTCCACAGTACTTCACACTCCTTGAAATTCTCCTCTGTTATTTCCTGACATTCAGTCTTGGTTTTTCTCACTTTTCTAAATATTTCTTCTCTGGCTTTTATTCTTCCTTCTGCCTCTTAAATATAGTTTCTCCCCAAATCTGTGGATGACTACTTCCTTGAAACTCCACTCTTGTCTTTCATGGCACCATTTCTTAGTTCTGCTTCTCCATCTGCTCGTCCTTAGTCTTCATCCCAGGCGTTTGCTTTCTGAACTTGAATAATGCTGAAGATCTCCAACATTCTCTTTTTGACCCCTCCTTTTCTTCTTCTGTATTCTCTTTGAGAGACCTCATCTAATACCCGCCTCTGTTTGTCTGGCTGCTGACTCTCTTGAATTTCTGAGCTATTTTTCCTTCCTTCTTCCTTTTTTTCTTTTTTAAAATTTTATTTATTTGAGAGGAGCTCAAGAAGGGGATTGGGGCAGAGGGGGAGGGAGAAGCAGATTCCCCACTGAACAGGGTGCCCGATGTGGGACTCAGTCCCAGGACCTGAGATCATGACCTGAGCCAAAGGCAAATGCTTAACTGACTGAGCTAGCCAGGCACCTCTTCAAACAGCTTTTCTAACTCACCACCTGGATACCTCCACAGACTCTTCAACATCAAAAACTAAAATACGCCTTAGGGCATTGGCTGGATCAGTCAGTAGAACGTGAGACTGTTGGTCTTGGGGTTGTACGTTTGAGCCCCATGTTGGATGTAGAGATTACTTAAAAACAAACAAACAAAAAAATCAGTCTTCTTCAGCCCCCCCAACTGCTTTTTTCCTGTATTCTCTAGCTGTCACCATGAATAGAAGGCAGTTCAACTAATCAACCAAACCAGATTTGGGATCATCCAGATTTCCTGCCTGTTCTTCACTCTGAATATGAGTGGTTCTCTTATTTCTTTCTCCAAAATCCGTCTTCTCTAACACTGCCTTATCCCCATCTTTTTTTCCAGCTCTGTTGTAGTAACCTACTAATTGACCTCTAGGTCCCAGCCTTGCTCCTTGCATTTCTTCCACCAGAATGGCCTTTACTGATGCAAAGCTCTTGTTAGGACTTGTGGATATCCTACAACAAATTTCCATTATTTATACAACAAGCCTTCCTTAGCCTGGCCTCTACCTCTTTCGATTCTGGTACCTGTTTTTCCCCCTCCGTCTTCTACCACTCCATGTACCCTATACTATAACCTCACTGAACTCCTTACGGTCCCTGGACATCTCATGTTCTTTCTTGCTGCTGTCCCCAGCACCTCTGCCTGGAGCATTTCTTCTCCCTATATCCCCTTTCTAAATTCCTTTCTGCCTCATCTACCCCAACATATGGCTTAAATGTCACCATCTCCAAGAGATTTTTCCTGACCTTGCTAGGCAGTAGAACAACTCTACCTCTGTACATCTTGTTGGCATATGTCCACCCTGTCATTATTTGTTTTTCTTATTACTATTTTTTTTTTATTTTTACCAAAGGGAATACAAGGTTTAAGAAAGTCAGAAGGGTATTACAAAGCATATAAAAACAAAGTTCTCCCCCATTTCCTCTTCACTTTTTTACTCTAATGCAACCATTTTTATCTCTTGATGACTTCTTATGACAGATGATATTTTATTTAATCATCTTACAGACTGTCTTACACTCAGACATACATGCATACACATGTCCCTTTCCCCCATTCTCCCAGGAGAGTTAAATCACAATTTAGAGCTGAGATAATATTAATTACATTATTATTATTATTATACTAATATTATATACAACTGAAGTATTACATGATGTTTTATACAGTTTTTGGTTTTCCTTTTTTCCAAATGAATACTTACCTTCTTTATCCTGTTTACTTAGTTTTTTATATACCTAGCACTGAGTTTTTCCCCCCAGACTCTCCACTAGAAATACTTATTTCCTCTCAGTACCTTCAGAAACATGAGGCTTAACTTTTAAAATTTTTTTAATCTTACGATTCTTCTAGAGCCTTATTTCTTCAGTTCCATTCTGGATTGGTTGCCCTCTGTCCTCTGTCATCTTGAGCCTTTCCTTCACCAACACCCAGGGAATTCCATTAGCCTCTATCCTGTTAGATCCCATTTCTTTCTCTTTGCTTGCATTCTCATTTTGTTTAGAAATCTCCCAGCAGCTTTTTGGAAAAGACTGGATGGCAGTAAATTTTAAATTCTAGACTGAGCAAGCCACCTAGCATCTCTATGGCTAACAACACCTACCTTAGAGCATGTTAGGAAGGAGTAAATGAGATACAAAGCACTTACTTCATTGGCTGACCAATAACATAGGTATTTAGTGAGCAGTTATGATTTCTAATCCTCATCTGTAATATCCTTGGGAGACATTATTTGTGTTCTCTTTACATTTTGACAGCCTTCCAGCCCCCTTCACTTCCTGGTAAAGTGCCTGACACATACAGGGTGGATGGGAAATGTTCACTTAGTAGGTGGATGAATGGATAGATGGATTGGATATTTAGCTGAGAACATGTGGGCATAGGCTTCCAAAATGTTCCCAATTTCCCAGCAGATTTCTTCCCCTTGGTGTGTGCTCTCCTCATCTTTGCTATTGGCTACTTTAGGACCAAAAGAAGAAACAGTGAATGATTTTTGGAGGATGATCTGGGAACAAAACACAGCCACCATTGTCATGGTGACCAACCTGAAGGAGAGAAAGGAGGTGAGTGAAGAAATTAGATCAGCGTGACCAGCAG
The DNA here is from genome assembly GCF_963455335.1 of Martes martes. Taxonomy (NCBI): domain Eukaryota; kingdom Metazoa; phylum Chordata; class Mammalia; order Carnivora; family Mustelidae; genus Martes; species Martes martes. The sequence continues at coordinate 38,194 of NW_027666329.1, forward strand.
AAGAACTCCTGTTTGAGCCTGGGGTGTCCCTCTTTGGTGCATCCTTTGTGGCTTCTGTGCCAGTCATCCAGACAGAACCCAGGCCAGTGCGCTTCCTAGACTTTCCTAGGGCCTGGAGGTCTCAGATGAACCTCAGGGGTGCACCAAGGGCACGTTCCCCATGTCTGATAGTCAGGCAACTCACTGGTTTCAAAACAACCTAAAAGAAGGACTTGGGCCATTTGCCAAAAGCTACAGAGGAGCTTTTTTCCCTGGACCTCTGCAATCCCTCATTCTCCTGGTTTCCTGTACCTCCTCAGAGTTAGCAGAGGGAGCTGTATAAACTGAGACCCTGTGGGGTGCAAGGGGGAATCTGAGGCCCTGGCCTGATCCTTGTGCAAGTAGCTTTCTGACTGGTCCTTTTCTTTTCTTTTCGTGCTGTGGCCACCGAGTCCGTGCCTGGCCAGCCCTATCACTGTGTCATGGCCAGAACCAGTCTTGAGCTCTGGAACAAGCTCCAGAGAGGAACCCGCATTCATGACAGTCTTTTTTCAAAATGGCCCTTAAGTTCCCTTGATCCCCACCGTGGGGTGTTGGATGTGTTAATCAGCAGCTCTGCAGTGCTTAGGAGGGATAGCACTAGAGCTGGGCTATAGGTTCATTTCCTCTGACCTTACCTCTTACTCTCGGGAGCTGTTCAGGGCCCAGGCACCAGAGAAGGCATCATCCCGCTTTGGTAAGCCCCTCATCAGGTTGCTGGTTCCAGGGGATCAGACAGGCCTGTCCCTAGATCATAACCTGGGTATTCTGGAAGGGCACATTTTGTAGGTAAAGTAATGCCATTTTGACCTGAACTAAGGAAACAGGAGTGGGAAAGAAGTAGTATAGAGCTGGGGCTATGTAAAAGTCAAGAGATACTGCTGAACAGGATGGAAGCTGAGGAACTTGAAAAAAGAACAGTAAAATAAGTCTGCAGGGACCAAGGTGAGAGAAGAGGCCTTCTCTGGGGGCTTTCTGAGGACTTCTGTCTGGGCTTTTGTGGTCCTTTCCTTCAGGTTCTTCATGTCTGCTGGGGCGGGAGGCCTGTCATCAGGGGATGCATGTCTGTTCCTTTCCAGTGTAAGTGTGCCCAGTACTGGCCAGACCAAGGCTGCTGGACCTACGGGAATATTCGTGTGTCAGTAGAGGATGTGACTGTCCTGGTGGACTACACAGTGCGGAAGTTCTGCATTCAGCAGGTACTGTCTCCTGCCCCCTTTCTCTGCTGACTACTAGGAAGGTGGAACAGACTGGGTTACCCCTCTCTTACTCAGGTCAGGAATCACTGAGTGTGAGGTCTGTTTGGGCTCTGAAACCAGACATCTGGGCTCTTAGGGAATTCTGTCAAAGCTAAGGGAGGAGCATTTTCATGACTGGGAAAAAAACACATTATTGAGATAGTGTTTCATCATCGTAGTTATGAACCAAGTGCCTCTCGGATGTGGTATAATCTTCTGGGTACTCACCTTCTCTTAATTCAAAGGATCTTGACATCGGGGATGTGGTGGCCCCTGCTCTTGGTCCTCCTGAGTGACCCTGGAAGCTTGAGCAAAGTTTGCCTTCAGCTAAGGGGCACAGTAGTGCTGTGAAAAGTGGGCTTACCAAGAGTCAGGAGACCTGCATTTGCTGTTAATTAGTTCTGAGACCTTGACAGGGTCACCTCTCTGAGTTTCACGTTTCACATGTCAGCTGAGAATAATTGTGAGAGCCCCTGCCTTACCCCATGGAATTCCTGGGAAGAGATCCTCTCTCCGTGGTTAACATTTCTTTGGATAGACTCTCACTTCCCCATTGTCACTGACAACCACAGCTGGCCCTGGCTTTTAAGCCTCCCTTCCCCTGGCACTGCCCTGCCCACACACAGGATCTCCTCACTCCACAGGTGGGCGACGTGACCAACAGGAAGCCACAGCGCCTCATCACTCAGTTCCACTTTACCAGCTGGCCAGACTTTGGGGTGCCTTTCACCCCTATCGGCATGCTCAAGTTTCTCAAGAAGGTGAAAGCCTGTAACCCTCAGTATGCAGGGGCCATCGTGGTCCACTGCAGGTCAGTGTGGCTGACCCTTGGCTTCCCGCTTATACCATATTCTGTGCCCGTGGTCAGAGCAAAGGAAAGCACAGGGGCCCTGGCTGATGAGAGGAGGCTGACACAGAGCAGATAAGCTGTTAGGGTCCTGGGGCAGCAGCCAGGCTCAAGTTTTGGTGCTGGGATAGACCATTTGAGGAAAGAGGGAAGGGCAGTCCTCCAAGACTGGGGGTGGGGAGACCACTGCTATGAAGCCAGAAAGCTAGATTGAGTGTTGTTTTGTGTGCTTGGTGCTTTCACACTTTTCTAAGTGTCAGGGTTCCCTGGTCCTGATAACCAAAGGTACAGTGGGGTTGTTGGCTCCATCAGTCTTCCAGCTATTCCCCATTCAGAATTAGAATGTACTGGCCTGAGGAAAGAGTCCTGGCCTCTGCTACCCCCTCCCTCTATGCTCCCACAAGGCATGCTGGCCATCCTATTAACACCCCTGCTCTCTGGCTGCAGTGCGGGTGTAGGGCGTACAGGTACCTTTGTTGTCATTGATGCCATGCTGGACATGATGCATACAGAGCGGAAAGTGGACGTGTATGGCTTTGTGAGCCGGATCCGGGCCCAGCGCTGCCAGATGGTGCAAACAGACGTGAGTGATTTGTGGGTAAGGTGGGCAGAGGGCATTCCAGGACCAAAACATCTACTAGCATCATGGATTACTCAGCCTCCTAGGTTATTGTAAATGATCATCATGCAATATGATGAAGGACCTTTATAAACTATGTCTTAAAGGAAAGGAGGCATGGAGCACGGGGGAGTTGGAAAGGCATGTGTCATTTGCACTAGACTCTATGGATGAGGAACAGGTCCTGCAAGCACACATGCAGGCAGCTGAGAGAACCAGTGCCCACAGAATTGTGACTCAACTTAGCCATGTCCAGGAGCAGCAGTAGGATCAGCTCAGTGGTTGGGACATGGGGTTCAAAGGGCACAGCACTGGGAGGGGGGCTGGCCCAGGTTTCGTATGTCACCAGGCTCTGACAGCCCTTCAGACTGTTCAGTCTGTGCTGTCAGAATGAGCAGGAGTTGGGTTTGTCCTTCCCTCCAGGCTTGCACTCTAGGAGGCTGCCAGTGTAGGACCCTCCCTCCCAAGTTAAGCACACCGCCCCCCCAACCCAGGGATTCATGCATTTGAAGTCCTGCCTCACTGAACCAGGAAACGAGTGAATAATTTTATACCTGCTAGGGTCAAAGGAGAAGTGGACTTGAGTGATTTGAGGGTGGGAGGGGGTCATCTGGCACCACAGAGACGTGTTGTGTATAACTGGGAACTTGGGCATCATGGCATTTCAGATGCAGTATGTCTTCATATACCAAGCCCTTCTGGAGCATTATCTCTATGGAGATACAGAACTAGAGGTGACCTCTCTAGAAACACATCTGCAGAAAATTTACAACAAAATTCCAGGGACCAGCAACAATGGATTAGAGGAGGAATTTAAGGTGAGTTGGAGCTGAACTCCCTCTTTCAGACTCAAGGATCTATGTGCTCTGGGGAATATGGAATGCTTGGCTCTTAGAGATTTAGCAACAAATGGGGAATCCCCTTGTAAGATATGTATGTGGTTAAAGCGGTGGGTTTCTTGCCCTTTATTCATAACTTAGTCATTTTCAACCCGTCCTGCATGTTAGAATCACTTGGGTTTTGTTAGGAGGAAAGAAGAAAAAACAAAACAAAACAAAAAAATCTGGCAGTGGTATTTTGTTTAAGTCCCCCAGCCCACTTCCCCCTGCCAACAGGCATATTATTGTATGTATTATAATGTACAGCAGCAGTAGACCTTTTGTGTAAGGACCAGACAGTAGACATTTTAGGCTTTACAGGCAGTATAGTCTGTCTGTTTTGCAATTGCTTAACACTGTTGCTGTAGCACCAGGGTAGCCGGAGTTGCTGCATAAACAGGTGAGCCTGGCTGTGTTTCCATGACTGTGTTTTTTTATAGGCAGCAGGCCAGATATGGCCCATGGACCATAGGTTGTTGACCTCTGCTGTATGCCATTAGACAGTGGTTCTCAGCACACTGAAGGAGTATGTCACACTCTTGTCAACATAACTGTTCCCAGAAGAAGAGATTCTGGGTTGCAGTGGGAAAGATCACATCCCTTAAAGTAGCTCTTCTCTAACTAGAATGTGCACACAGATTACTGTAGGATCCCGTTAAGATGCAGGTTCTGATTTGCCAGGGAGAAAGAGAGTTAGGGCCTGAGATTCTGCATTTCTAATGCCATGAGACTGTTGCTGGTTCATGGGCTACATTTTAAGTAGCAAGGATCAAGAAGGAACTTCAGAATCAGGAGAAGGGAGCATCTGTGTTTGAATAAGGTTTTCGAATGAGTCCAAGACAGCCTCTGGAGTGGAGGCAGGCTCACTCCCTCCTATGAAGCCAGGATCCTTATTCCAGGATCATAAAGTTCTAGCTCCAGGGAATCCCAGAAGGGTCCACAAGGAGTCCGCAAGGCAGTGTTTCCCAAACACTCTTGGCTTGTTCACTGAACTTGTGATAGAAGAAATGGTGTTCCAGAAAGAACATGTGGAAGTGGAGGTCGGGGCTCCAGGGAGGAACAGTTTGCAGCTGGAGTAGCCTGAAGATGCAGGTCTGACAGCCATCATCTTGCCAAGTTACAGAGATGAGGAATGTTTCCCCTTCCTTCCCAATTCAGAAGTTAACATCAATCAAAATCCAGAATGACAAGATGCGGACTGGAAACCTTCCAGCCAACATGAAGAAGAACCGAGTTCTACAGATCATTCCATGTAAGAGTCCTCTCCCCACTCCAAAGTCTTTGTACCCCATCCCTCCTTCCACTTCTCAGCTTGGAGACCAGAATTAGAGTATTGCCTCTTTTTGCTCTTAGGTTTTTAGTGGCTTCTGGGGGGAAAAAAAAAAAAAAAAAAAAACATGAAGGCCAAAAGGTTTCTCCCTCCTGGCCTGGGAACCAGCACGTTATTGCCCAGCTGGGATTATACCTCCCCAGGGCCTGGGTGGGAGGGAAAGATTGAAAGAGAGGTAGGAGAGGGCAGGTGCCATTGGGGAGCCACAGCTTCTGTCCTTCTGCAGATGAATTCAACAGAGTGATCATTCCAGTTAAGAGAGGTGAGGAGAACACGGACTACGTGAATGCATCCTTCATTGATGTAAGTGGTGGCTGTGTCCCCAGAGCTCCCCACCCTCCATGGAAATTTTTGGCTGGGCCTTGCAGTGCCACCCTCCCAGTGCTTGGGAGGATTGTGCTTTTGTCGGTCATCAAATACAGAACCAATACCTAGCCTGCACACTAGGTGTGTCAGGCCCCTGAGAGCAGAAGGTGGTGAGGGAAACAGGGCAGACACCACAGTAATAACTGGAGGGGAAAGTTCA
>NW_027666328.1:0-85959 GCF_963455335.1 Martes martes
TATACTGTATTATATGACACATACTATGGAAGCTATAGGATTGCACTTGGAACAATGGCTCATAAGAAAGTATGTTTCCCAATAATTTTCTGCAGGACGAATAAAGGAACAAAGTAAATTTCTTCAGCTCTTAAATAATAGCACATACAATAATCCCAGCACAAGAAATGAAATAGGGTCTTGTATGTTAACAATAGAGATTTGTGGATAGTATATTCAAAAGGAGTATGGCAGTAAAAGGTATCTTTCATTTAAAACTCAAATAGAAAGGATAATGAAGTTGAATTCACAAGTTAAAAAGATTAAAGGCAATACAGAAATATGTGAAACAGTATAAATAAATCTATAACTATTGGACAATAGGGCCTCTCGGGGATTCTATTACCAAGAAGTAATACTAGATAGCTTGCCACTATGTCCAGCCCATGCTTCTGATACTAACATTTTGTCTCTTAGGAATAGGCATAGGGCTCTGTGCTTCAACCTAAATGCTCATCCTTCTTCCCCACCCCTCTCAGAGTCACAGGAAAGACTTGGCTAAGGTACGTAGGCAACACTGAACTGGTTTCTGCACCTTGGCTTATTTGCAGGGGATAATGCTTTAAAGTGGTCCTGCTCACTATCATAGCAGGTAGGGAACACAGAATAGAAGCGGTTAGGTTTGGGAGGAGGCTGCAGGGGTACACTCTGGCCACCTTGGGACTCTTCTCCATTGACATTATTTCATCTTTTGTTTCATACTTCCTCTTCTTTGCTAAAGTCAGCTTCTGAGTGGGACAGCCAATTCGGCTCTGGTGATTGATAAGATGCACAATAACCCGAATCTCATCACTCATGGACTGCTGGTATGGGGAGATTTATCCTTTCTTAGGAAAACTGTATACCAACACTTGGTTCTCTCGAAAACTCAAGCTTGAACTGAAGTTTTGCTTCTTTTCATAGCGTAAGGAATGACTCAAACTTTAGTTAACACACCACAACATTATGCATTTTTTTTCTTTTTCTGCTCCTAAAATCTCCTGTCTCCGGTCCACTAACCATCTGAGTTCCAAAACACAGCAAGGGACGGCTTAATTAGCTGCTTTACTGCTCATAACAAGGATGGACAGCAACCTTGCTGGGAAAGAAAGAGCTTTATCTTACACCTCAGGGAAGTCAAGATTTTGTGGCCAATCTCTGGCAATATACCATAAACTGTACCAGTTTCTGTTTCAATATTTCAAGTAATTGATACCCAATTTAAATAAACATAAGCAAAAAAAGTTTAAGGTTATAGGCATGCATGTTTAGGGAGTCTGGGGCACTTGTGTCTTCAGAGATCATTCAATCACGTAATCCGGACTTTCATAGTTCTGCACATCTCTCTGCGGGGTGGACCAAGAATGACAGCATCCAGCCTGACATTTCCAAGTGAATAATTAAGCTTGGCTCTTCCTCTCACTGCCCAAATAGTACTCCTAGTGGAGAGCCTGAGTGATGCTTTCTGAGTATCATGACTAATACTTGAGCCATTCATTTAGCCAAAGGAATGAAATACTGCGCTCAAATGGAACCAGATCACATGCTCACCCTTAAGAACGAACGGGGACCTGTGGGTGCTATGCATTATGCTGGTTTATTTTATCTATCAACCTGACTAGGCCACGGTATGCAGATATTTGGTCAAAGGTGTCTCAGTAGACTGTGGATAAAGCAGATTACCCTCCATCGTGTGGGTGGGCCTCTCCCCGCTGAAGTTCTTGAGAGAAAAAAGACTGAGGTTTGCGGGGGGAAAGGGGAATTCAGCCAGCAGACGGCCTTCACACTCAGGCTGTAACATCAGCTCTTCCTTAGGCCTCCAGTCTACCCACCCTGTAGATTTGGGACTTCCTGGTCTCTACGATCGAGTGAACCAATTTCTTAAAATCTTCTTTTTCTTCTGTCAGTCTCTCTAGATAGATAGATCTATGCAATTGCAGAACTTCTATATTCTTATTATTGGTTCTGTTTCTCTGGAGAACCCAAGTATAAGCATCATGACTGGTAGGCTCCCAGAGCTGTGGATTTATTGGACATGAGGAATAGCTTATATTTGAAGGGATAGAGAGTAGAACAGATGTCCCCTACAATATCCCAAGAACTCTCCTAATCATGTTAGATAAGGAGAAAGGGGGAAATAACATGTCCCCTCAAAAACTTTCCAATGGGGCACCTGGGTGGCTCAGTGGGTTAAGCCTCTGCCTTCAGGTCAGGTCATGATCTCAGGGTCCTGGGATCAAGCCCTCCATCAGGCTCTCTGCTCAGCAGGGAGCCTGCTTCTCCCTCCCCCTCTGCCTGCCTGTCTACTTGTGATCTCTCTCTAATAAATTAATTAAAAGCTTTAAAAAAAAACCTTTCCAAAAAAAAAAAAAAAAACCTTTCCAACAATTAGATAATATAAGTATGAAAGTATTAAACACAAATAAAATTAAAACTCAAATCTCTCCTTCAACCAAACGGCATGTAAGGTAGCTTTTAAAAAGTGGTAAAATAAACCACATGAGAAATATGCGGAAAGCACAATGGATGCAAAAGATGGAGAAGTAACAAATATTGTCATGTTTGAACTGACACTTCATTTAAACCTTGAAGAATAGATAGAATTTCAAAATGCAGATGTGAGAGATGATATCTATTTCAGGGACAAGTCATAATGGAAGGAAAGGAATGGGAAAAACATCACGTGAAATATTCAGGAAAGTGTTTAATGAAAATAGAGTTCGGGATGCCTGGATGCCTCAGTTGATTGAGCATCTGATTCGGTTTTGGCTCAGGTCATGATCTCAGGGTCATGGGATCAAGCACCATGTAGGGCTCTCCCTCTCCTCCCCCTGCTCACATGTTCTTTCTCTCTAAAATAAATAATAAATCTTTTTTTAAAAAGATTTTATTTATTTATTTGACAGAGAGGTCACAAGTAGGCAGAGAGACAGGCAGAGAGAGGGGGGAAGCAGGCTCCCCGCTGAGCAGAGAGCCCAATGCGGGGCTCGATCCCAGGATCCTGAGATCATGACCTGAGCCGAAGGCAGGGGCTTAACCCATTGAGCCACCCAGGAGCCCCAAATAATAATTTTTTTTAAGTTTTAATTTTTGAGAAAAAAGTTTGTATTGAATTTGAGCTTTAAAGAAATATACATAATATTTAAAGGACATATATACACATACACGCTAAAAATTATTAATGAACTCCTGTTTTCTAAATCTATATGGAAATATATAGAGTGGGTTAATATATATATAAATATAGAAACTAGCTTTGCTGCAGAGAGGGCCAGAAGCACTAATAACTTAGTAATGAAGTATACCTACCAGCCAGATGTTGGTCTCATTAAAAGGAACCAGAGATCTTTGGAGAAGTGATTAATTCCAGCACTAGAGTAGGGAAAATATAAGGTATGCCTTATGTGATGCCAGAAAATAAGAAAACACTTTTTTAAAAAAGTGTAGAGGAGGCTTATTTAAAGAATAGAAGAGCCAACCTGAAGGAATTCCAAAGGACTTGAAATAATTTTAGAAACAAATTAACTAAATACCCATGAGTCCGTAGTGATATAAACAAATATTTGAATAGTTAAATATATAAGGGAGAACAACTTTTCCTCACAGAATTCTAATTACAAAAAGAAGAAAACAGAGAATAACCAAGAAATAAAAAATATCACAAAAATACATGTTCTGGATAATGCACATTGATGGATACTAAAATTAATGGGCAAGTTTATATAGAATTAGGATTTTCAGAGTCTCAAGGAATCTCCTCCAAGATACTTAACTATGAAGAGAAATATAGTGACTTTAGGGTGGACAAATTCAGTAAACACCCACTGAACTAGTAACCCACCAGTAATAAGATATATGAACATCCTTAATCCCTTGATATAATAGACTAGAACATGACATAATTTCTATGGTATTCTTGCAAAAAGTGCATAACCCTACTCTGATCCTGTGAAGATAGCAGACAAATCCAAATTAAGAGAGTCTATAAAATGATCTTTGAGTATCAAGGTCATGGAGTACAAGGGAAGCCTGAGGTCATAGCCTGGAGAAGGTTAGGGGGAAAGGATTACACACAGTAGGGCATCTTCAGCGGAATACTTGGGCATAAAGAACACAACTGGAAAACACTGGTGAAACTAGAATGAGTTCCATGCTAGAGTTAAGAAAAATATACCAATGCTGGGACACCTGGGTGGCTCAGTCAGTTACAGTTCTGACATTTGATTTTGATTCAGGTCATGGTCTCAGGGCTGTGAGATTGAGCCCCACGCTGGGCTCTGCACTGGGGGGTGGAGCCTGCTTAAGAGTCTCTCTTTCCCTCTTCCTCCACCCCCCAACCCATCCTGCCAGCTCTTGTGCACCCTTCCTCTCTTTCTCGAAAAAAAATATAAAATAGAATAAAAATATGTCAATGTTAAGATCATTTTCTTCATAATTGTACTCTGGCTTTGTAAAATGTCATTAGGAGATGAGGATGAGGGATATAAGGCAACTTTACACACTCTTTCTGCAACTTTTCTATAAGTCTGATGTAAATTTGAAATAAAAACGTTTTAAAATTCTATGTGTGGGGGCACCTGGGTGACTCAGTCAGCTAAGCATCCAACTCTTGCTTTCAGCTCAGGACGTGGTCTTAGAGTCCTGGGACCAAGTCCCGCGACAGGCTGTGCGCTGAGCATAGAGCCTACTTGAGATTCTCTTTCTCTCCCTCTGCCCCTCCCCAACCCCTACTCATGCATTCTCTCTCAATAAATAAAATCTTTAAAAAAATAAAATTATATGTGTATATAAACATGTGCATTCATGACAATCATTTGCGTTTTATGGTCCTGTAGCCTCTATACATACACCATTTGAAAGTTCCTACAGAGGGAAAGTCCTTCTGGCCTCTATTTCCTGAATTATAACTATCACTGTCGACAACCTCACTTCTAGCCTAACAACATAAAACTGCAGCATCATTTCAGCAGCTGAATAATTAAAAATATATATCACATAGTACAGTGGGATGAAAATTTTACTGCCATAAATAGTGAAATAGCTTTTCCATTTTATTCATAAGCATAATCAGTAACAAAGTCATTGCTAAAGAAAGCTTCCTCTCATGCCTGTGTTTGTCATTGTCACTGATACATTTCTGAACAATTCAAAGTGTCTAAATGCATAGAATTACTATCTAGAAAAGCTTATCAGAATCGGTGTATGTTGGCTACAAATAACATGGTATTTTAAAAATAATTTATGTTGTGTTTTGTTTCCCAAAACCTGCTGATACAAGTATTCCCGAGTAGAAAAGGGTAAGAAGCTAAGTAGTAGCAAAAGGCACCGTGAGGAAAAGAGAATAATTTTTTTTTTAAGTATCATTTGACGAAAACTTCAGATATCCTGCCCAGAAAATTGCCTCAATCCACTCATACATAATATTTGGGGGTTACTGGGTTTAGAGTAAGCTATGTGATTTTAGTGTTGAATACAGCAGCACTTCTATGCAGAACAATGAGACAATACCAATCTCTATCAGTTAAATTATAGGATCTTTTTATGTGACCATTTTCATTAAACTACAAATCAATCACAGTAAATGAAATCTGGCATCAAACTATACATTTAATTAATGTAACCAATTGTTTATATTAAGAGCTTGATCAAGACAAATGAATTAGGCACCAATACACTTACCCAAAAGTACACTTTAGGGTTTCTTTTTAGGAGTGACATAAATAAGCCTTCCCACAACTGCATTCATAGTCTCACAAACTCAGTTGCCTTAAGTGTCATTGGACGTCCTTGTGATTTCCATGATTAAAGCTACAATTTAGTATGAAGGAAAAAATGACTCTCTGTATGTGATTTTTCCTTAAACACTGAAGAGACACGTGTGGGGAGGAACAGATGTTGATCCTTGCTGAATCTCTGATGAAGGGAAGGCTAGAAGATCTTTCCACTCTGCTAACTCCCCTCCCCTGCCCTGGTGTTGTCTACACTAGCACTACCTAACACCTTGAGCTTCCCTGGACGTGGATTATTTGTCATGCTTCTTTGTAGATTCTGGTCCCTCCATTAGGAAATTTCTTGTAATGCCACAGAATTCAATTCACTCTAAAGTGTTCTTGCCTGAATGGCTACTTGTAGACCTTTAGACTCACCTCAGATCCTGCCTCTTATGTGTCCCCAGAGCAAACCTCTCCCACAAGACTTACCACATCATTTGCAAATTATGTGTGAGAACATTCCTTCCATAAGAACAGGGGCAGCGTGCATGTCTGTGTTAGCACCCCGCGTGACCCATCAAATCTTGATGGCATGTCTGTGTTAGCACCCCGCATGACCCATCAAATCTTGATGGCATGTCTGTGTTAGCACCCCGCATGACCCATCAAATTTTGATGGCATTTGCTCCCGTGAGGCTCATCGGCTGGTAGACTGTGCATCTCTCCTTCAGGCTGTGAATGAGCAAAAGGCTGGTGCGGCTCTCTTCCATCCATCTCAATCTGAGGGACAATGTCTACCTGGATTGCGCACTCTTCGTGGCAGAAGTCAGAAACTTACAAAGGCCTAAATGAAAATGCAGGGGCCTGTTTAGTCTTGAAAATGGCACCATCTCATTTCTGCTGACATTTCCTTGTACAATGGCAGTCACATGGCCAAGCTAAATATCCACGGAGGAGACAAATCCCTTCAGTGGATGGGGAGGGGACTACATATGTGCTTACAACCAATCTATCGCAAGCAATGTCTGAGATAGTCTCTGGATAGTAGGTGTTGGATACATTTTAGGGCGTTTACTTGTCCTCAACAAAAGATTTCAACTGTTTATCATTTTGAAAATCCTGAAAAGCAAACAGGTTAAAAGCAGAGTCAAATACAGCTCAATCATTAATTCAGAGTTTTATCACATTGCCTGTAAGTTCGTTGCTTAATTTGTCTCGTTCACTCCACCATGAGCCCCATGATGGCTTGCCTCGTTAGTATCCTCACCCTTTAGTAGTGGGCTTGACATCTGGGAAGTGAACACTAAATGCTCACTGAATAAAGAATAAAGGAACATAAGTTAGGAAAAAACAGACAGAACGAGATCAAAGCAAAGCTAATACAAAGCAAAGCAACCTGCTTATGTGCCATGAGCATCACTTCCCTCGTGGAGCTCATAACTGGCATTTACTGGAATATCTGTTCTTTCCTTTGAAGTGACAGTCAAAAACTTGTGAATTAACCAGCTGTTATCAGAAGTATAATTTATCATAAGGTAAGCCTCTAAATTTGCTTTGTCTTGCTAATTGATAAGTCATATAGGGTATAAGATAAAATGCAACTGAGCAAGATGAACATAGGTCTGAATTCACCAGAACTACAAAACATAGAATCATAAAATATTTACAGCTTAGTGAACTCGAGACTAAGTTGTGCTCACTGAATGAGGATACAAAAAAGCTAACCGAAAATAATATCAACAACAGACTTGAGAATATAATTGTTCATGATCACATACCAATGAAGGTATAGAACTCAGAAAGGGAACCTACACCTCCTGTCTTGGTGCTCTGCAGCTCCCTCTGACTTTCCTGATATTTGCAAATCATCTTACTACAAAAATATTATCAATATTATCATATAACAGTAAAATAGTAATCTCTTTTAGATACATTTCACAACTGAGGTTTTATATTTGTGAAGAGATTTGGGCAACATCATGGATAGACCTTGCGAACGTAACATTGAGCAAAAGAAAAAACTAAAAGGAAAACAGTGTATGATTGCATTCTCTATAAAGTTAAGAAACAGGCAAAACCAGGGATGGGGCTCGAATCCACAGGTGCCTACCCTGGCTGAAGGGGAAGCGAGTGGAGAAGACGAAGAACGGTGGGGCTTGGGGGCAGCTCTGGGAGACGCTGTTCATTTACTCTCTCCCTCTAGGTGGTTTTCACATCGTCCCCTCCTCGGTATAGACTTTCTGATTCACGTCCTTGCCACCACTGTTCCCTCACTGAATGCACCCACAGGCGTTTTCAGATAACAGGACGCTGGTCTCTGCATCTTTTGGCACTGCGCCCAGAGCTGTTCTCCCTGAAAGTCCCAGCTCCCTGATTCACGGTGCGGTCCTGTCCCAGGACACTTCCTCCCGACACCAGTGCCTCTGCTGCAGATGGCCTGGGAGACGCCTTTACTGCCCTCCGTCGCAAAGATGGCGCCCAGGAAGACATGCTCCCATCTCTCCCGTCCTCGCAGTACTCCTCCTGGGCAATTCCATGAGGCCCAATGATCGAGTAACAAAAGCTTTTCCTTTGTAAGGTAGGACAAATCGGATTGACTGGGAAAAGAGATGAAAGGGAAAATTCAAAGATCTCAAGCATAACCTTGGCAGATTCTAGGGAACTTAGAAGTTGAAGATCTGGAAATTAATTCTCCTAAATACTTCCTGATTGTCAGTTTGAAGACTGTTGCTCTAAGAGATTCTATGTTCCCTTTAAGCCTTTCAGTCTAAGACTAAAAATAAAAAGAAAGGGAAAAAAACAAACTTAGATTTACTGTCAGTTTTCTTTAATGATGTATGGCTTTACTCGTCTCTGAGTAGTAGAGAGAGTCAGGACAGGGAGCAGCAGCTGTAGGGAATTTACCTCCATAAGAAAATCTGTGTGTAGCAGCCAAATGTTAGGTAGGCAGTGTTTCCCTCTTTGCTTGGAATTGGCAGTCCCCACAGTAATCATTAGCACTTACATGGCACTTACTCTGTGCTGGGAACAATTCTAAGTAGTTTCCATGTAATAATTCATTTGACATCCCCACCCAAAGAACTGGAAATGAAACTACTATCATTCCCATCCTAAAGAGGAGAAATACAGAGGTGCAAGGTTAACAGTCTCATCCTAAGCTAGTCGTTCTGTATTTGTACCTGGGACATCTGGGTTTAAAAGCTTTCGTCTCATTCCAGATGCAGCACCGGGGTGATCCATTCCTCCATCTGATTTATTGCACTGTGTACTGAAGAAATTAATACTTTCTAAGCTTGTACTGCATGAAACACATGGTGCTGAGTTCTAGGAATTCAAAAATGCATAAGGCACCTTTAACATTGATTTTCATTGGTCATTTTTAATAAAAAGTAATGTTTAAGTTGGCATACAACTTTTAGGAATTAAAAACTAAACTATTATCTAAAACTCTAAGAACACTGAAATCACATAAGCCCATGTGTACTTTACAAAGCTATGCTTTTTTTTTTTTTTTTCAAAGATTTTATTTATTTATTTGACAGAGAGAAAGATCACCAGTAGGCAGAGAGGCAGGCAGAGGGGGCGGGGGGGGGGGGAAGAAGGCTCCTGGCAGAGCAGAGAGCCCCATGCAGGGCTCAATCCCAGGACCCCGAAGGGGTGAGGCTGAAGGCAGAGGCCCAACCTCTGAGCCACCCAGGTGCCCCGACAAAGCTATACTTCTTAACTGATTTACCAAATATTTATTGAGAATGTATGTGGCCAAAGTGCTGGAGGCTGAGGTGATATTAAAAGGTATTTAAGACCCTTTCCACCAAATCAGAGGCCCTTTAGATGCTTAAGGGCATTGCCTCTTGGCCGTCTATGCAAGAGGCAAAACCAGAGATCATCTCAAAGAGATTTTGGGGTGTAGCTTATACCTAACGGAGTAAAACCCAGTGCTCTTGAGAAAATAATTTTGGTGAAGGCACTGCCATTTTAGACTGAAAAGGACAAGAGGAAGTATAAGCACAACGACTAAGGGGTCCCCAGAAAAAGAAAGACAAGATATAACTTCAGTGACCTAAGGCATTAGGTCCAGCTAGCCACCAGCTCTCCCAACAGGATCTTTGCCCAACTTGCCAAGCATACCTCCTAGGAGGTTCAGAATTACAAAGAACTGCAAAAACCTTAGTAGTTAACGAGACAAAAAGAATGCAAAAATGAAGAGTCTCTATCAGGCCCGGAAACAGCTATCAGAGACAATAAATCAGTGGTAAAACTCCCACTGCTGTTTGGGAAGTGAGCAAGGCCCTATATTCCTTATCCAAGATAAGGAGCCCAAGACCCCGATCAGCATATACCAGCTCTCAGAGCGAGTCCCTAGCTCCTTCTCAAACAGTTAAGCTCGGCTTCATCAGAATGTGGACGTCTCCACTCTAGGAGCGCAAGCTTCAGTAACACAGCATAGGATACATAGATCCACGTGCTTCCAAAGTACACACGTGTGACCTCAGACCCAGCCTTAGGAAGAGGGTAAAACTCCTCTTTCTGAATATTCGTCCTAACCCTAAACAGAAGGAACCCATTCACCCTTGCTCAGGAGTCACAGCTTTGGGAATTATTCCCTATTATCTCCCAATTTGCTGCAAATAAGGTTTCTTTCATGGGACACCTCCACCTGGTATGGACTCTATTTGTAACTCACTCTGGTTCCATTACACCAGCACAAAATAAAAGGCTATCGCAATCCTGAAATTCTACTGATGGGAGCTAAGGAACCATTCAGGTGCAAATACAGCTCACCTCCCATGAAAAGAAAAAGGGGACTCAGAGAGCAAAACCAGGAGACCAGAGGACGGCCTCACTGTCCTCTAAAACATGAGACGTGTGTTGTTGGGAGCAATGTGAAATGGGGTTAAGGCCTCTGGAGTCATGAAGGCTTGCAATCTGGTCTTGTGCTGACCACAGACGTGGGGCACACAGCGGACAACGAGGCCTCATATCAGGTGATGCTGCTGTCCTGATGTACACCTCGAGTCCCACTCAGTGTTGCTGATTTTCACTCATGTCTGATGGGACACTGTGGGGACCCAAAGGAAAAAGAAAAAGAAAAGCAGTTTCCAGGGCTCTGAACTCAGCACTGCTTGGCAGTATGTGAGGGAGTCGGGGAAAGAGCCCCCCCGTCCTAATTTTCAACTCTGTGTTTCCAGCCAGCATTATTATAGTTGTGATTTTGACAGCAATTTTCCAGCTTCCCAGTTCCCCTTTTCTTTTAAATCCTGGTCCCTCTTTAGGTTTTCTTCAAATAATGTGAATCCTGATCCCCCCCGCCACCACCCCGTTACAGTGTCATCTTCGCACAACTTTAAATTACTTTGCCGTCCTCTACCTGAAGCGCCGAGTCCAATTTCATACACCCATCTTCCTTTCAGTTTCCACGCCACAACTGAAGCTAACCCAACATCTTCAACAGGTCTGGAGTTTATAAGAAAATTGGAGACTGAAAGTCTCGTTTCACTGTTCCTAACATCCTTTGGCCAGGAGTCTTCACAGGGACCCCAATACTGGGCTTCCCTCCTTTCGCATATGGGTACTGCTGGGTTCTTGGGACTCGATTCTCTGGACAGGAGAGCAGCCCAGATATTACAACACAGATTAGCACCTGGCAGGAAAGCATAAAACACTTTTGAAACAGCCTCATAAGATTCTCAGAAATACTAATAGCACCTATGCTAGGAGATATGAAGGCTGAATTTACTTTGCAAGTAATCAGATAGGGCCAGAGCAGGAATGGATCAACTATTTCCATGAGACTGCTTTGTAAAACAAAACAAAACAAAACAAAAACCCTACAATACTCAGGGACATAGAGCCAAATAACTCTTTATCCTAGCTCATACCTCTGTGGGTGGGAGGGAGACCATCACAGCTAAGCTGGACCACGATGGGCAACTCTGCCTAAAGTCCAATGTCCAGCAAGACCTGGTCCCTTGCTGCAAGGCACACTCAGTTCTCCTCCTACAGGTTTATTCTAGAGTCCAGGGTACTTCATAGAAGCTCTGTTCATTGCATAGCAAAACCAAAAAACGGCCAACCCTATCATGCAAATGCATGTCAAACCTCTGCCTGTATTCTATCTACTAACATCCTATTGGCCAAAGCAAGTCTCATGGCCAAATCCAACATCAAGGGAGCAGGATAGAATACTTCTCCCATGTAGATCAGGCAAGGGTAAAAATTGACTAAATATATTTTCATCTGTCAAATAGGATAATTTGACTTAAGAGTATTTACAGTTACCTTTATGGACTAGAATTTTTCACACATGCCTAGCAAGGTGTGGGCCTGGAGAGCGTGGGGAGGTGGGAAGGTGCCAGTGAATTGAATTTAGAGAGAGAGTCACTGCCCCTCATCTTCAAATTTAAAATGTAATATGATTAATACATTCAGAAATTTTAAAAATCCTAAAAATTAATAATACCCTAAAATATTTATAAAATGTCAAGGTCACTTAATTATGAAGGATAGCTTAAAGGTGCATCTATTAAAAATTAAGGCATGAAATGCAGGGTACTATATTTTACTTAAGAGAGCGCATAGGTAGTAGATATATGATATACAAGTATGAACAGATATCTGTAGTTATAAGTATAAATATATGTCCATAAATAGTTACTTTGCAAGTAGATTAACGTAGTTTCCAGGATAAGTGAATTTTTCAGATATGTAGGTTACTGGAGTCCATGTAAAGGGAGATAATAGGAAATGGAGACTAGGCAGTTTAAACAAAATATTCTTTAATAGTTTAATTTACAGTAATTTAAAAAAATAATGCTAGAATTTGAATACTTTCAATAAAAAAACTTTCCAATAAGATATTTTCATTACAAAGTAGCTTATATATGTTTAAAAAAGGTGTCATATATGTATTGTTTCCTACAATTCTCTGATGAAAACATTACAAATGTTGTCAAGCTACTTCCATTTTCCAGTACATAACATGTTTTACATCCAGAGAATGTTTAATTAATTTACTGATTAATTTTCTAATGCTATTGCTATTTGGCAGCTGTTTTGACAAAACTGCCTTCCTCATTATAGAAATCCTACTTGCGAAAAGAAGTCAACCATAGCAAATGGACTTATTGAATTATCCAGTTCACCAATTATATAGTATAAAATTATTCATCCTCATATAATTTGATCAGGAAAGATCATTTATCTTTAGCAACTGTATAAAATTACATATTATGCTGCAGGATAGTTGCAGTCTTAAAAGTGTCTATAGTTAGAAAACTTTTAAAATGTATTTGAACACTGAATTATTGCCTATTTTCCCATACTACTTTGTTATAAAAAAGGTTAGTCTCTAAGTAATTGCTCCACTGAGCCCACTGCTCACCATTTAAAAAGCATCACTTAGTTGTTTAAATGCAAAATGTCCATCGGTTATTATTCCTGCCTGCAATTTAGTGGAGACCTCATTCTTACTACATTTCAATGTTTATAAATTAATGAATGCAGAATCAATTCATTTCCTAATAAAACTAACATAATTTAATTGGAAACTCTTCCATATTATCATTATTATAGGTATATATTAGAAGCACTGTAGCAAAGCATTTGTAAAGGTTGAGCTGACACGTAACATTTCTTATTCATAGTGCTATACTCAGCATTAATATTACTTTCCAATCTATTTATAGGTCTTTTTTATCTTATCTTATTTAAAGACCATGCTTGATGTATTTGAAGATTACTTCTCTGTTACAGCTAACCAAGTGGATCTAAATAGGCTTATCAATGAAAATGAATACTCTGATGAACCAAAAGTGAGCATTTCAGCTATCGTTTGAGTCTATACATATTAATTTTTCCTATTTGGTCAGTCTTTCTAAGTATCGTCCAAGTAATACATTATCAGGTGGAAGTTAAGAAGAGTTGGCAGCTTTATCTAAAACTTATCTATATTTTTCTACAAATCAATACATTTGTATATGTCTAATATATAATACTTACATTAACTATACATAGTTTACAGGAATACATATCCACATACTACCTAAAATTTGGGGGAAAATATGAAAAATAACAAAAAATCACAGAAAAATGTTACTGAGATAACAGCCTGTTGACTATAGCATCATAAAGGTAATGCATATTTTAGCATGATATATTTGTTTTCTTTTAAGTTGGGAGTCATACAAATGGTATTATTTTCTCCTCAGAAAAACTGCCAATTTGCTAACAATGGGGAGATTTAGACAGATTGCTAACAGAGAAAAGTCATCTAATATAGAATACATGATTATCTTAAAATAAGATTTATAAGAAAAATTCAATAAATGCTTTGCTGTTTACTAAGCCCTCATTCCAAAAATTCTCTAAAAATCTTTGTAAAAAAATCATGCATATTAAAGTAGTGATTCCAATATTGTCTTAGCACTCTAATGAATACTGGGTTTCATAGAAAAAGCTTTATTCCTTGAAAATTCTTTACATTTGGCTATAAATTATTTTGTTAAATCATTGCAGATCTGAAAGAAAGAATGAGTAATTTTCATGATATTATTTTTAAGAGTTCTTATTCTCTTTATAAATCCATATAAGAAAAAAACCTTGAATTTTCAAAACCATTATATAAAACTATGTTACAGCTTTACGAAAATAAATTTGTATTTTATATTCTAATATATGTAAATAAGAATGACATAAAGATGTATTTTAAAAATTTAGATATTTTGAATTGACTGTTAAAAATTATTTTTAAAACATGATCTATTAATTCACTATTAAAATATTTTTCTCCTAGAAACTTATTTTATAAAATAAAGCCTACATTATTTCTGGCTCAGGATAGCATGAAAGCTGCAAAATTATATTATTTCCTTAGTTGTAGTCAAAAACAGCTTACGAAATCTTCTAAAATGTTAACTGCAACGTGATAATGGATGTAGCTTTCCTTTAAAAAATAAACAGAGGGCTTTCATTTCTAGTAATAACCACTCAAAAATTCCTTCTACAGCTAAAACATCTTGACCAAATGTAGTAAGTTAAACTCAAATGAAAATCAGAAAATACAAAGGAACAAGAACAATGAGGAGAGTGGAAGCAATGGCAGTGAGTCTGCGCTGAGGCTGAAGCCCGCTGGGTAGATGAACGAGGGATGGAGACGGGACAGGAACTGAATTATTTAATCGTCATCCACCCCAGACCTTGGATTGTAAAGGCACGTGAATAGGAGACAATACTTGAAGTTACCATTGAGCAAGGTGTTAGAACTGAAATTCCTACTTTAAAACTAGCCATTAGTTATGATGGAATTTCCTAACCCCTTTTATGAAGTATAACACTGACACAAACAGCACAAAATAGTGATCATATAAAGGAAATTACAGACCAATATAATTCTGAATATGGATGCAAAACTGCTAAACAAAATATTAACAAGGGAATCTACCACCACATTGGCAAAATAATAGGCCGTGACCAACCGGGAGCTGTTCTCAGACCTCGAGGTTGGTTCGATGTTGGTTCAATGTTCGATGAGGTTGGATATCAATCTATAGCACCACACAATATATTACTACCATAGTCCAAGGAAGGATGTCATATGACTAGCAATTATCTTTATACATAGACCAACAGAATGCAAGTCATTCCTTTAAGAAAAATAAATAAATAAACCTCAGGAAATTAGAGGGGGTTGTTTTGTTTTTTGCTTTAAATCTTTCCTGTAAAATGAGAGGAGCGGAGCCTCGGTGGTTCAGTCAGTTAAGCATCCTACTCTTGATTTTGGCTCAGGTCATGTTCTCAGGCTAGTAAGATCAGGACCTAAAGCAGACTTCACACTCAGCACAGAGGCTGCTTGGGATTCTCTCTCCCTCTTCCCCTCTCACACATGCTTTCTAAATAAATAAAGAAGATCTTAAAAAAAAAAACACAAAACAAAACAAAACAAAACAAAAAACACCGCGAGAGAAATGATGGCCATTTCCCAAGGATTTTAAAGAGTCACAAACATAATACCTAAGGTACTTGTCACCCTCCCCTTCATCTGGTGCATTTGCATTTGGACAGATTTGCTGTATTTTTTTAACTTTTTGATTGTGAACTATTTTTTTGGCTTATATAAGAAAAAGTTGTAAAAACACTGCAAGGAGTACTCCTATACTCCTTATGCAGAGTTCTCCGATGTTAACATATTACATAACATTATAATTATCATCTGAAAATTAACATTAATTTTATTAACTGGAGACCATATTAAATCTTTATCAGTTTTCCATTAATGTGAATGGACACAGTTGCTCCCATTTTACAAAGAAGAAACTGAAGACAGAGTGAAAAAGACTTGGCAAAGATCACCGAGGTAAGATACAGCAAGGGTCAGAGCTGACAATATTTTCCTCCTTGGTCCCTTGTGCCAGCTCTTCACTCTGCCTAGAACATATTCTTCCCCCTTCCATTTTTAGATCCAAATCCTGCTCCCACAGAGAAGCCTATCCTGAACATGCTATGTGATGTCCCTTTACTATCTCTTAGCTTTCCTCAACTTGTAAAGAAATCACACAATCTTTTTACATGCTGTTAATAAGAGATATGCATAAATCATAAGGTATCAAAAATTCTGACAGTGAAATTATGGGGGGGGGGAGGTATTCCAGAAAGTATTTGGTTTTCTTTACCACAATCAGAGTAGGCAAAAAATGATTTATTGGGAGACAGGATTACCCTCCAATAAAACATTTAATCTCACAAGAAGACAGAACAACTATAAACTAACACAGCATAGTCTTGTGGGGGGGGGGGACCTAGAGTGATAAAACCGTACAATCAGGGCAAAAAGACTTCACTTTTCTGTGAATACATTAAAAATAGAAAAGAGTCTTATATTTCTGGAGCCCTGTACCTAAGAGCTAGAAAATATACACTCATTTTAAAACACTGAAAAAAGCACAGAAAAAAGTCATCTAACTATATGGAAATTTTCACACACAAAAAAAATTCAAGACAATATGGAACACATTTTCTGATCAATTTTCAACTGTCAGAAAACTTCTGATTTGGAGAAGGATGGAGTACCTTATGTCTGACTTACTTCTTCACCAAGAGCAACTGGAAAACGCAGGGAAAATCTGTAGATATAAGTGAGTGGATGAATAGTTGGATGATCCAGTACTCTACGGGACAGAGAGCCATAGAGAGGTGAGCTACTGCTCTGTATTCATTCTTTCCTAGGATATATCTCTTACATATGGCAAAGGACAAGATTCCAAGAATCCCAACTTGGGGAAGATCCAAGACCCAGGGATGAGCCATCAGCAGTCCTCCTGGCTATTTCTTGGGGAAGGAGAGAGGAGACTGGACACATGAGCAGATAAATTCTCTGACTTCAGTGTGGTAGAGAATTTGTTCTGAAATATAACAAGTTCCCTGAAGAAGTCTGTCCAAGTCTGCAACAACAGAGCAAGGTGATAAGGTGCTAAGCAGAAATTCTCAGTAAAGCAGAGTCATGCTGATTAAAGCCAAGAAATGATCAAAAAAGGAAAGCCTGGGGGCACCTGGGTGGCTCAGCGGGTTAAAGCCTCTGCCTTCGGCTCAGGTCATGGTCCCAGGGTCCTGGGATCGAGCCCCGCATCGGGCTCTCTGCTAGTGGGGAGCCTGCTTCCTCCTCTCTCTCTCTGCCTGCCTCTCTTCCTACTTGTGATCTCTCTCTCTCTCTCTGTCAAATAAATAAATAAAATTAAAAAAAAAAAAAAAAAAAAAAAAAGGAAAGCCTGCCAGTAACTCAAAGTCCAAAATATAGGTGTATTTATACCTGAGTCAAAACAAAGATAGCGAAAACAAACAAAAACCACTATAAGAAAATTCATCAGCCTGGGGTGCCTGGGTGGCTCAGTGGGTTAAAGCCTCTTTAAGGAAGAACGTTCTTCTAGAAATTATAGGACATGTTTATAAATATTTATATTTATAAATTGGCCAATTCACCGAATGCTAGTGTAACAGAGTCTACAACCACTTACTTCTCCAAAGACTTTATTCCTAGTGAAAACTAAGAGTTAAGAATTCTGATCAAAATATGCAATTAAAACTACTTAGAAATAATAAGGATGAAAGGAAACAATTGTTTAAGAAAAGCAGGAAAGCAGAATGACTGGAAAAAAGACAAAACATGATTAGAAATAGTAGAGGGGCACTTGGGTGGATTAGTGCATTAAGCCTCTGCCTTCGGCTCAGGTCATGATCTCAGAGTCCTGAGATCAAGCCCCGCATCAGGCTCTCTGCTCAGTGGGGAGCATGCTTCCTTCTCTCTCTTTCTCTGCCTGCCTCTCTGCCTGCATGTGATCTGTCTGTCAAATAAATAAATAAAATCTTAAAAACAAATTAAAAAAAAAAAGAAAGAAAATTCATCAGCCATACCTTTATGATTTGGGCAATTTTTCAATTGATACTGCAATAAGATATTTACTGAAGTAGAATTAACTAATCAATACAATCAATGAAAATTAGAAGAAATGCTTGGAAATTAAGACACATAATAATCAATCACATGGACACAAACAGATTTAAAAACATCTGTTTCTAAATACCTATTAATTCTTCTATGAAAGAAGAAATCTTTTTTTTTTTAAGAATCTTTTTTTTTATTTATTTATTTGACAGAGAGAGATCACAAGTAGGCAGAGAGGCAGGCAGAGAGAGGGAGAAGGGAGCAGGCTCCCTGCTGAGCAGAGAGTCCGATGCAGGACTCGATCCCAGGACCCCAAGATCATGACCTGAGCAGAAGGCAGAGGCTTAACCCACTGAGCCACCCAGGTGCCCCTGAAAGAAGAAATCTTAATGGGACTATAAAACACTTAGAAGTAAAAAATAATAAAATACTAACAATAATTTAAGTGTACTTAATTAAATTGGTATTTTTAGGGAATTTTTGAGACAACTATTTATAGAATGAATTATTTTTAAAAAGTGTTGAAAATAATACCTGAATATTTAACATAAAAATTTTGGTCATTAAAAGGAAATAAGAGGAAAAGTTGGTAAAGATGAACTTGAGAAGAATTACAAAAGAAAATAAAGTATTTAAAATGCTATTTCTTTGGTTATTTGAGGAAAAATAATAGAGTAGGAAGTCTCAGATAAGACTTTTAAAGGAGTTATAAGCAGCAAAGAGAAGTGAAGAATAACTATAGTGATAGCAGATATTAGAAAAATAATAGAGTATAGTAAAATGTCACTGACAAATGCATTTGAATTAGGTGAGAAGGGTGATTTTCCTAGAAAAATATGCCAAAATATATCAAATACAAGCTAACACTCAATCAAGATTAAATAAGATGAATATTTCTACAATAATTATTCAATTAATATGAAAATATAGCCTTCTTAAAAAAGAAAAGAGATATAAAGGAGTGGGGGAGACCTAGATACTTTGCAGATATAAGTCACCAAAGGCTTTCAAAAACTATACCAAGAAATTGAAAAATGGAACTCTACTTTTTTAAGAGGCAAATACAACCCCAATGTCAAAATAAGAAAAATAATAAAAAATATATTAAAAATAAATTTTACTTAACTTAGAAACAAAATATCTAAAGAAACAATTAACAACCTAATCCAAGAATTTATAAAATGTTACTATCATGGTTCATGCTAAGTATATAATATTTTTAATACCTAAACTCTATATGATATACCAATGTACCTATAACATGTATTGAATAAAATATAACACTCAATTCTGATAAAATCTCTTATAAAAGAAAGAATTTAAAATAACCACATAATCTTTAATGTGATCAGAATCATGTAAAAATGAATTTAACAAAGCACTCATAAAATCTATCTGGAAAAAAGTCTAAGATATTATTGAAAACCACTGGGGTGCCTGGGTGTCTCACTTGGTTAAGTGACTACCTTCAGCTTAGGTCATTATCCTGGAGTCCCGGGATTGAATCTTGCATCCAGCTCTCTGCTCAGCAGGGAGTCTGCTTCTCCCTCTGACCCTCCCCTTTCTCATGTGCTTGCGCTCTCTCTCTCTCTCTCTCATTCTCTATCAAATAAATAAATAAATAAAGTCTTTTAAAAAAAAGAAAAACATTAACAAAGACCTAAATAAATTGATAATTTTATCAATATGGGATGTAGAAGTATCAATATCAAACACAAATTCATTTTTCCTTCTTTAGTCATTAGTTTAATGATCAACCAATAAATATTAAATACTATTAAATACTATTAATGGAAGAAGTGATTGCTATAATCACTATAAAGTATTATTTGGCTGTAACTAGTAAACATGGAGGTTAATATGTCCTAAGACCCAATTTTCCATAGATATATGAAGATACAACAAGAATATGTACGAGTATACAGAAGTATTTGTTACAACACAGTTTAAAATAACAAAACATTGATAATCAGGAAAATGACCACAGGACATAAAATGAATATTCTTTATATGCATGTCACACAGTGCTCTATAAGGGAAATAAATCAACTAAAGTTATAACTGTCAACATGAATAAATATCAAAACACTTGTGTTGAACAAAATAAAAGCTAGTTTCTAAGTCATTTAATGACATTTATAGAAAGTGTTAAAACACACAAAACAATATTAGATGCTCAAACATGTATAAACTTGTTACAACACTTTAGATTCACACAGGAATGAACAACAAAAAATACAGGGTAGTGTTTACTTATAAGGATATATTTAAGAGGGGAAGAGATGAAAGAGGGGTGGGAAAAGGTCTTCAACTGTAACTTTAAAGTTTCATTTCTGAAGTTGGATTAAGTTACATTAGTCATGATTACAAGTATTGTTCGTTTATGTTTGCATTTCTCAAAAAGTAAAGTATAAGTTGATATAATTATAAAGTATAATTATGCCTGGTAGGGACTGGGACCACACTTTCCTCCTACCTCACTAACACCACATGCCTTGCCTCTGCATTCTCCTGCAGACCACCCCATCCAACCTACCTGAGAAGGCAGAAGCCTCTGCAAAGCAGCTCCTGACTCACCTCACTCTGCAAGTAGCCACAACAGCAACTATTGTCACTCCAAAGTGACTATTGCCTTAGGGAGAAAGGAAGATAACCACACACCAGATCCACTGCAGTCCCAGCGGTAGATGGGGGACAGACATCTGGTTTGACAGTAGGCCCCAACCACTAGTGAAAGCCTTTCAAGGACAATGCAAGGACAGTGCCCTATAGTTAGGTGTGACCGCAACAGCAAATGGACTGAGGGTAAGTAAATGGTCTGACCCAATTACAAGCCCAAAGCAGTCCAAGACTGCCCCCCTAACCACACAGGAACCAAACCCTGCTCACAACACACAAAGTGGGTCACTGTGGCCAACTTTACTGAAGGAAAATACAGCACAGCCACAACATTAGGGCACACACAACCCACATAAGACATACTTCTGAAGCACATGGTTCTAGTGTACAGGAGACATGGCACTACGGAACATGTGCTTCATAAGGCCACTATTTTCAAGAACAGAAAACAGAGCTAACTTTTCTAATACACAAAAACAGAATTAGACAAAATTAGGAGACAAGGAGTGTGCTCTAAATGAAAGAACAGGGGGCGCCTGTGTGGCTCAGTGGGTTAGAGCCACGGCCTTCGGCTCAGGGCATGATCCCAGCGTCCTGGGATCGAGCCCCGGGTCGGGCTCTCTGCTCAGCAGGGAGCCTGCTTCCTCCCTTCTCTCTCTGCCTGCCTCTCTGCCTACTTGTGATCTGTCTGTCAAATAAATAAATAAAATCTTTTAAATAAATAAATAAATAAATAAATAAATAAATAAATAAAAGAACAGGATAAAATCACAGCAAAGGAACTAAATGATACAGAGATAATCAATATGTCTGATAGAGATTCAAAGTAATAATCATAAAGATACTTACCGAAGTTGAAAAAAAAAAAATGGAGCATTTCAGTGAGACCCTTAACAAAGAGGTACAAAATAAAAAAAGAACCAATCAGAGATGAAATCAACAGCTGGATTTAAAATATACTGGAGGAATCAACAGATGAGAAGAAGCAAAAGAAAAGATCAGTAAAATATAACAAATAAATATAACAAACAAAATATAACAAATAAAATAAAACAAATCAGAAAAATAAAGTTCTACAAAGCAAATAAGCTGAACAGGCAAAAGAAAAAAAAAATCAAAAAGAACAGATTAAGGGAACTCAGTGATATCAAGTGTAGCAACATTTGCATTATAGGGATCCCAAAAGAAGAAAAGGGGGCAGAAATTTGGGGGCAAAAAAATTACTTAAAGAAATAATAGCTGAAAACTTCCCTAATCTGGGAAGGAATCACCTCCAGATTCAGGAGGCACAAAGAGATCCTAACAAAATCAACGGAAGGAAGTCCGCACCAAGACACAATAATTAAAATGGGTAAAAGTAGCAATAAAGAGAGAATTTTAAAAGCAGCAAGAAACAGGAAAACAGTTACATATAAGGGAAACTCCATAAGGCTATCAGTTGATTTTTCAGCAGAAAGTGCAGACTGGAAGGGAGTGGAATGACATACTCAAAGTGCTGACAGAAAAATACCGACAACTAAGAATACCCTATCCAGCAAAGCTATCATTCAAAATTGAAGGAGTAATAGAGATTTTCCCACAAGCCAAAGTTAAAGGAATTCATCACCACTAAACCAGCCTTTCAAGAAATGTTAAGCAGGACTTAAAAAAGTAGGCGAAGAAAAAATTTCACAGGTATATATAAAAATAAAAGTAGATTAATCACTTATAAAACCAGTACAGAGATTAAAGCACAAAAGCTTAAAAATCAAGTTTATCAATAAAAATCAGTGAAAGGATTCACAAAATAAAACAATGTGAACTATGATGCCATATACATAAGCTTTTGGGGGGAGAAGGAAAAAATTTTGAGGTTTTAGAATGGGTTTACTTAAACAAATGTCAATTCAACATTGACTGCTACATGCGTAGAATGTTCTATACCAACCTAACGGCAACCACAAATCAAAAACCTGTAATAGACAGGCAAAAAGAAAATGAATCCAAGCATATCACTAAAGAAAGTCATCAAACCACAAGGCAAATGAATAAGAGAAGAAAAGAACACAGAACTACGAAAACTATAAAACAAGTAACAAAGATGGCAGTAAGTACATACCTCTCAATAATTACTTTGAATGTAAATGGACTGAATGCTCCCAAAAAAAAAGGACACAGGGTTACTGAAGGGATAAAAAAGCAAAACCCATCTATACACTGCCTACAAGACATATGTCAGACCTAAAGACTTCCAAACTGAGATGAAGGGATGGAAAAGCATTTATCATGCAATGGGATGCAAAAAGAAGCTGAGATAGCAATACTCATATTATACAAAATAGATTTTATAACAAAAATGTAAGACAAGACAGTGAAGGACACTAATGAATGATAAAGGAAAAATCCAACAAGATATTACAATTGTAAATATTTATGAATTCAACATGGAAGAACCCAAACACATAAAGCAACTATCAGTGGATATACAAAAAAGAAATCAATAGTAATACAATAATAGGGGACTTGAACATCCCCACTCACATCAATGGATAGGTAATCCAGATGGAACAAAAACAAGCAAACGGTGGCTATGTATGACACAGTGGACCAGACAGATTTAACATATGCAGAATAGTCTACCTTAAATAGAAGAATACACATTTCTTTCAAGTCCACGTGGAACATTCTCTAGAATATATCACACATTCGACCAAAAAACAAATCTTGACAAATTTAAAATGACTGAAATAATATATCTTTTCTGACCACAATGGTTTAAAATTAGAAATCACAAGAACAAAAATCTGGAAAGAACATAAATAAATGAAGGCTAAGTAACATGCTGCTAAACAATGAATGCATCAATCAAAAAATCCAAGAGGAAATAAAAAATACATGGAAACAAATGATCATGAAAACACTATAGAACACTACCTCAAGAAGTGAGAAAAATATCAAATGAACAAACTAACCTTACACCTAAGGAAGCTGGGAAGTGAAGAACAAACAAAACCCAAAACCAGCAGAAGGTAGGAAATTATATAATAAAGATTAGAGCAGAAATAAATGAAACACTTAAAAAAATAAAATAAATAGAAGAAACCAATAAAATCACAAACTGTTCTTTCAGAAAATCTATAAAATTGACAAACTTTAGTAAACAAGCAAGACAGAGAAAGAAAGAAAAGGGATAAGACTCAAAAATCAAAAATGAAGAAAAGATTAAGCCATTGGAGGATGGTGGCAGAGTACAAGGATCCTAGGCTTGCCTTGTCCCAGGAATACAACGTAACTACTGAATCATCCTAAATATTTCACAAATTGATCTGAAGACTGGCAGAACAAACTCTGTAAGTAAAGGTAGAAAAGAGGCCACACACCGAAGAAGGGAAGAAGTCTGGAGACAGAGCTTGGGAGAGAAACAGATCATGGCCACTGTGGTGGGGAGGGAGCTGAGGTCATGGAGAAGGGGGAAAGACTAACACACAGGAGAACACACACAGAAAACAAATCCCCATAGCAACTGGCTTGGAAACCATGAGAGGTGCAATTTCAAGACTTCTGATAACCAGCAGGGCTTAAAGACTGGAGTTTTAAAGGTCAGTGGTCTTAGCTGGGACAGAGCCTGGAGGGCACTGTGCTGCTCACAGACAGAAAGTGAGCAAACAACCCATGGAGATACAGTACAAAAAGAGTGATTGGAAGAGGACCTGGAGGACACTGTGAGGAGGTTATTTGTTCATCTCAGACAGCATCCCAGAGAGGCAGCATTTAAAGAATGACCCCTGCAGGTACAAAGGAACTTCTATTGCCATTTTCCTCCCTTACCCCTCAACATAAGCATAAGATCACCTTTGGGAATCAGTACAGCACCAATCCTCACCAACTAACTTGCTTACAAACTCCTCAACCACCCCCATGCTTTTCCCAGTCATTCTTACCTCAATCCCAGCACAGTGGGTTTCCTTTCACAGAAGACCAGACACACCACTGCCAACAGCGTATCTCCCAACCTGGGAGTTTCACAGGGCCTTGGCTGTGACAACAGTGGCAACAAGATTCATTTCACAAGAAACCACAGCACACCTAGTTAAAATGCACCACATTCAGGCAGGGACCAAACACTTCCCACAAAAAACAAAGAACACTTTTGCAGATGACTGGCTTGAAGGATAAAGGAACAAGGACAAAACAGCAGAGCATACCTGCATACATTGTTGACACTCCTGGAAGTGCCAGTGCCCAGAAAACAATGAATATTACATAGCAGGGCACTACAGGACCTCTTCTCCATAAGGCTATTACCCTCAAAAAACAGGAGACATAGCAGTGTTCCCTTACACAGAGACACAAGCACAGAAACTCATGCAAAATGAGAAGACAGAGAAATTTATCCCAAATGAAAGAATAAAACAAGGCCACATCCAGAGATGTGAGTGAAACAGATACAAGTAAAATGCCTGATGGGAGTATTTAAAGCAATGATCATAAGGATACTCACTGGACTTGAAAAAAGAGAGAGATAAGGAATTCATTCAATAAAGGAAATGAGAAACATTTGATGGAATGAAGAGCAGGATGGAGGAAGCAGAAGAACAAATTAATGACTGAGAAGACAGAGTAATGGAAAATAATCAAGCGAAACAAGACAGAAAAGGGAATATTCAAAACAAGAATAGATTTAAGGAAATCACTGACAGCACCAAACTTTGTAACATCCATAATATAGGAGTCTCAGAAAAAGAGAGTAAAGGGGACAGAAAATTTCTTTGAAGAAATAACAGCTAAAAAAACCAAATCTGTGGAAGGAAACAAATGCCAGATCCAGGATGCACAAAGAAAGCCACACAAAAAATCAATAAAACCAGATACACACCAATGCATACTGTAATTAAACTGGCAAAATATAGTGATTAAGAAAAAAATTTTAAAACACCAAGACAAAAGGAGACAGAACTATATAAGGGAAACCCCATAAGGCCAGCAGGGTATTTTTCAGCAGAAACTTTCCAAGCCAGAAGGGAGTGACATGATAGATATACAGTAAACAGTAAAAATCTGCATTCAAGAATATTCTATCCAGCAAGGCTATCATTTAGGAAAGGAGAGTTACTGAGTTCTGCAGACATAAAAACTAGGTTAATTCATGACCACTAAACCAGATCTGGAAAAAAATATATTAAAGAGAACCCTTTGAGTAGAAAGGAGTGGCCGAATTTGATAGTATGAAGATAGAAAAAACAAAAGCAGCAAAAGGGAGTATTTCTGTAAAAAATCAGTCAAAGAACTAACAAAATGAAAGGCTGTAAAATATGACAACATATACCTAAAAGGAGGGGAAGAGAGAAATAAAGAACAGGTTTAAACTTAAATGACCATCAGCTTACTATAAATTACTATGTGTAGAAGAGGGTATATGCAAACTTATTAGTAACCACATATCAAAAAGCACTAATGAATATGCAAAGAATAAAGAGAAAGAAATCCAAATATATCACTAAAGAAAATCAGCAAGTCATGAAAAAAAATCAGAAAAATCTTTAGAAACCACCACAAAACAAATAACGATAAAAAATACATAGCAATAATTACTTTAACATAATTGGACTAAACTCTACAATAAAAAGACAGAGGATGACAGAATGGATTAAAAGAAAACTAACACCCATCTATATGCTGCCTATAAGAAGTTCATTTTAGACCTAAAGACACCTGCAGATCGAAAGGGGATGTAGAAACATCATGCAAATAAACATCAAAAGAAAGTCAGAGTAGCTATATTTATATCAGGAAAAAGAGATTTTAAAACAAGTACTATAACAAGAGATAAAGACACTATATAATAATAAAGGGAACCCTACCAAGAAGACATAACAATTATGAATATTTATGCAACGAACATGGGAACACCCAAATACATAAAACAGTTAATAAGACAGAACTACTAACAGATAATAATACAATAATAGTTAAGGGACTTTAACACCTCATTTACATCAATAGATCATATAAACAGAAAAATCAGTAAAAGTGGCTTTGAATGACACACTGGGACATATGGATTTAATAGATATATTCGTTCTTTTCAAGAACACATGCAACATTCTCCAGAATAGATCACATATTAGCCCACAAAATAAGCCTCAACAAATTCAAGAAGACTGAAATCATGTCATGCATCTTTTCTGGCCACAATGCTATGACACTAAAAGTCAGCCGCAAGAAAAATCTGGAAGACCACACACATAAAAGAAAAAATGGAGGTTAAACAACATGCTACTGAACAATGAATGGGTCAACCTGGAAATAAAAGAAGAAATTAAAAAGTACTTGGAAACAAATGAAAATGAAAACACAATGGAATAAAACCTCTGAGATACAGCAAAAGCTGCTCCAGGAGGGAAATACAGAGCAATGCAGACCCACCTTTCAAACAACCTAACCTATTACACCTTAAAGGAGATACAAAACCTCAAAGCAGCAGAAGGAAGGAAATAATAAAGATTAGAGCAGAAATATACACTGCAGAAACCAAAATGAAACCAGGTGGTGATTCTTTGAAAACATCAATGAAACTGATAAATCCTTAGAAAGACTAGTCATAAAAGAGAGAGGGAATTCAATTAACATCAGAAAAAAAGAGAAAAAAATAATTTCTGACTCCATAGAAACACAAAGGATGATATAAGAATATTATGAAAAGTTATACACCAAGAAACGGGACAACCTAGAAGAAATGGATAAATTCCAAGAAAGGTACAAACTATCAAAACTGATACAGAAAGAAGTAGGAAATTTGAATACACTGATAACCAGCAAAGACACTGAACAAACCAAACTTCAGGACCAGATGGTAAATTCTACCAAACATTTAAAGAAGAGTTAATACCTATTCTTCTCATTCTATTCCCAAAACAAAATAAAACAAAACAAAACAACATCAACAACAATAAAAGAAGGAAAACTTCCAAATTCATTCTGAGGCCAGCATTAACCAGATCTCAAAACAAGATAAAGACACCGCTAAAAAAATAAAGAACTATAGGCCAAAATCCCTGATGAACACAGATGTAAAAATTCTCAACAAAATACTAGCAAAATCCAACAATATATTAAAAACATAGTTCACTATGATCAAGTGGGATTTATTCACAGGATGCAAAGGTGGTTGTTTAATATTCACATAACAATCAACATGATATATCACATCAATAAGAGAAAGGACAAAAACCATATGATCATTCCAACAGATGCAGAAAAAGCATCTGACAAAGTACAACATCTGTCCGTGCTAAAATGTCTCCACAAAGGAGGTCTAGAGGGAATCTATTTCAACATAATAAAGGCCTTATATGAAAAAAAAAACAAAAAACAAAAAACACATAGCTAGAATCACCCTCAATGAGGAAAAACTGAGATGGTTTCCCCAAGGGCCAGGACAAAGACAAGGATGTCCACTCTTACCACCATCCAACACAGTACCAGTAGCTCTACCCAGAGCAATTATATAACATAAAGAAATAAAAGGAATCCAAATTGGTAAGTAAGAAGTAAACCCCTCATTATTTTCAGATGATATACTACATAGAGAAAACCCAAAAGACTCCACCAAAAAATTGTTAGAACTGATAAATGAATTCAGTAAAGTAGAGGATACAAAATCAATGTACAGAAATATGTTAATTTTATACACTAATAAGAAGAAGCAGAAAGAGAAATTAAAAATACAATCTCATTTACAGTTGCACCAAAAATCAGAAGATACATAGGTATAAACCTAAGCAAAGAGGTGAAAGATCTGTACTCTGAAAATTATAAAACACTGATAAAAGAAATTGAAGACAAAAGAGAGAAATGGAAATACATTCCATGTTCATGGATTGGAAGAACAAATATCTATAAAATGTCTATACTACCCAAAGCAATCTACAGATTTAATGCAATCCCTACCAAAATACCAACAGCATTTTTCATAGAAGTAAAACAAACAATCTTAAAATCTATAATGATCCTCGAAAACCCCGAATAGCCAAAGCAATCTTCAAAAAACAAAGCAAAGTGGGGACATCACAAATCTGAACTTCATGTTATATTACAAAGCTTTAGTAATCAAAACAGTGTGGTACTGGCACAATGGAACAGAATAGAAAACTCAGAAATAAACCCATAAACTATATAGTCAGCCAATCAATCTTTGACAAAGCAGATAAGAGTATATAATGGGGTGGGGAGGGGGCACCTGGGTGGCTCAGTTGTTAAGCATTTTCCTTCTGCTCAGGTCATGATCCCAGGGTCCTGGGATCAAGCCCCTCATCGGGCTCCCTGCTCAGCGGGAAACCTGTTTCTCCTTCTCCCACTCCCTCTGCTTGTGTTCCCTCTCTCACTGCAACTCTCTCTGTCAAATAAATAGATAAAATCTTAAAAAAAAAAAAAGAATATGTAATGGGGAAAAGTCTCTTCAACAAATGGTGTTGGGGAAATTAGACAGCAATATGAAAAAGAAAGAAACTGGACATTCTTCATATACCATATGCAAAATTAATTTGAAAATGCATTAAACACTTAAATGTGAGACCTGAAGTCATAAAAATCCTAAAAGAGAACACATTCAACATCAGCCATAGCAACTTTTTTCTAGGTATGTCCCTGAGGAAAGGGAAGAAAAGCAAAATTTAACTATTGAGACTACGTCAAAATAAAAAGTTTCTGCACAGCAAAGGAACAAGCAACAAAACTAAAAGGCAACTTATGGAATGGGGAAGATATTTGCCAATGACATATCTGATCCAGGGATAGTATGAAAAATGTATAAAGAATTTATAAAACTCTACACCCGTAAGACAAATAATCCAATTAAAAATGGGCAGAGGAACTGAATAGACATTTCCCCAAAGAAGACATACAGATGGCTAACAGACTCATGAAAAGATGTTCAACATCACTCATCATCAGGGAAATGCAAATCAAAACTACAATGAGAGATCAACCTCACACCTGTCAGAATGGCTAAAATCAACAACACAAGAAATAACATGTTGGCAAGAAGGTAGAGAAAAAGGACCCCTCCCATACTGTTGGTGGGAATGCAAGCTGGAGCGGCCATTGTGGAAAACAGTATGGAAGCTCCTCAGAGAGTTAAAAATAAAACTACCCCACCATCCAGCAATTGTACTACTGTGTTTTTACCCAAAGAATACAAAAACACCAATTCAAAGGGATACAAGGACTCCTATGTTTCTAGCAGCATTATTTACAATAATGAAATTATGGAAGCAACCCAAGTGTCCATCAGTAGATGAATGGATAAAGAAGAAGCAGGATACACACACAATGTCTCCAAAAAAAAAAAAAAAAAAAAAAAAAATTGAAATCTTCCTATTTGCAACAAAGTGGATGGCGCTAGAGGGTATAATACTAGAGTGAAATGTTAGTAGGAGAAAGAACACAAGATGATTTCACTCATATGTAGAATTTAAGAAAGAGGACAAAGAAAAAATGACATTTAATATAGAGAAGAAACTGGTGATGGTCCTAGGGGAGGGTGGGGGGGGGGATGATGAAATAGGGGTTGGTGATCAAGAGTACGCCTACATAATGAGCACTGAGTAATGTACAGAACTGTTGAATGACAACACTGGACCCCTGAAACTAATACAATAACCCTGTGTGTTAGTTATACTGGAATTTAAAAATAAATACAATTTAAAAAGGGATAAAATATACCACACCCTGGAGGACATAGAAGAGGCAATTCACCATCCAAAATTCAGGCTGTCCCAGTTGTTTCTCTGTGCTGAGGGATCAGGAGCTCAGCACAAATTGCAACCCACCCACCCCCGCCCACTTGGAAGCTTTGATCTAGGAAACTGGACACCCTAGCAATTTGTGGATTCCGAAGCTGGTTTACCACATGCACAGACTAGATGTTTGCTTTGTAACCCATCCAAGATTAAGGTCCAGCTTGTAGACACAGATGCAGGGATCAAACTCACTATTTGGGAGAAAAAAAAAAATCAGCATACCAATCAGTTTATTAACTTGTATATATAGAACTATTGCATAGATTATGCAAGCATGCCTCTGATGGGTGTAGCCTCTGTTCTGAGAGAATTTAGAACGGAAACAAGTTATAATCAACCCATAGCACAAAATCGGGGCACATGGAATTATCTGAAAAATGCAATGGTTAAAAACATTTACTTTGATAGCATGACAATGACAGAACAGTTAGTTAGTTTGTGTCTGTAGGAACTGTGGTCTTCGCTGTCCGTGCTAAGAGGATTCTTTCAGATTAAATTAATCTACCCAAAAGTAAGAACCTGTATTTTGACAATTCTTATATTTCCAAATAGTTGAGAGCATGTTATTATACTTTTAAATAGGGAAAAGACTTTAGGACCATTTCTCCTCAGAAAAAGTAACAAGATTTGCTTCAATTTTAACCTTAAAAGGCAGTTATTTTGCTGATCACGTCAGGATATCAAGTCCTCTACTCTATGTCCTTAAAAATACCAGGTTTAACATAACATTAATTGGGTTGAGACCAAAAAAAAAAAAAATAGATGGGTAACAATGACTTGAGTTTTCCTTAATCCATGATAACACTTGCAGATTTTTCCACTACACTTACACAGCAAGAATTTTCTTTATTCAACATTTCTAGATATGAATTGTACACCAAATATTGTAATTAAATTATCTGTTACACATTTGTATTCTAAAGGAGATCTATTTCTCAAGAATTACATTCAATTTTATTTCTTGAGTCATTAAGAAATTTAAATGAGACATATACCCTCATCAAATGACATTATACTTACATAGTCACAATTATGTTTCATACAATATTCAGCAGTTTCTTATAAAGAGCAATTACAACAATTATTATTTAGACACTTGTTATTTCTACCTACTACTAAAGGAATTCATGCAGTATTATTATGCATTCTGTAAACTCTATGCTGAAATAATTAACTTCTGGTAGGTGATAGTGAACTGCAAAATAAACACTTTGCAAGACTCAGGTATCATAACAATGTGTGACACTATTTATTTGACACCCATTTAATTTCACTGTGTAAATGACATTTTCTTGCCAACATCATTTAGTGAATAGATGTCTAGCTACTGTGGCATTGACATTTGACCAACATTGAATATTAAGAGCTTTTTCTCAAGTGTGAGTAATTCGACATAAATAAATTATCTGGAGGACCGGGAGAACCACAGAACTCCAGGTTGGGATATTAGTTATTAGTAACAATGACCACTTTTAGCAGTAACTCGCCCCTCTCTTCCACCCATCCTAGACACTCACTAGCTTCAAAAAAGAGCCTTGTGTTCAATGTCCCTTCTTCAGTATTTCCACTGCTGGAACCGGAAGTAGAGTATTAATAAAACGATCTAGGTGCAAATGGTTATTAGAACTGTGATGGTCAGTATACGGCTTGATGCTCCCACTCTAGAAGCTAAAGGTTCAACCTGACCCTTAGTTTGGGGTCAAGAGAGACCATAATTGGGATGACCTGGAGATCCTGGGTGATCTGAGTTATACCATCAAACTCGGGAGTCAGATGTACATTTAGAGAAGACGCTTCAGTCAGAATCAAGGAAGGTGTTTTCATGGGGTATACCCCTCACCTACTGACTCACAGAAATCAAAACTGATGCCTAATCAGAGTAGCCAGATCTGATTATGAGGAAGGAAGTTTAACATCTGAAAAATACCCAACAGTTTTTACTGGCTAAGCATTAAGAAAATATAATTTTATATACTTACTTTTTTTTATCATTACATTATTTAGAATAGATATTAAATTCAGGCAAATTATCACTTTGGAAAGCATTCGAAAGGAAGAGGATGCACTGTATCTTAAGATGGTATAAAAAGTAACATCTTTTAGTAGATGTATCAGACCATGTAAATGCAAAGAAATCAGTATTTTGCCTTTATTTGCCTCTTAATATAACTGATACTTGATCATATACTAAATAAGAAATACATATAATCATTGTAGAAATAACCATTATTTTGCATAAAGACTCCAAAATAAAAAATATTAGAGATTAACATATATTTATATAAAATCTTATTTTCTAGGAAATTGGATTACATTAAAAGCTCATATTACTTTATTTTATTTTTTATTTTTTTTAAAGATTTTACTTATTTATTCGACAGACAGAGATCACAAGTAGGCAGAGAGGCAGGCAGAGAGAGAGGGGGAAGCAGACTCCCCGCTGAGCAGAGACCCTCCAATGTGGGGCTCGATCCCAGGACTCTGGGATCATGACCTGAGCCGAAGGCAGAGGCTTTAACCCACTGAGCCACCCAGGTGCCCTGAGCTCATATGACTTTAAAAAAATTGCAAAAAAAAAAAGTTAAACAATTCCATATATTTTATATATAATTTTTTTCTGAGCAGTTTTATAGTGCTCCATGATAAAACACCACACCAATCAATTTAACCATATCGAATATATATTCACATATATATTCATATATCATAAGATATATTCATATGTAATCAAATTTGGTTGTTTTCCATCTAAACTGTTGAATATTATTCTTGAATAAATATGGATCAAGACAATAATTACCAATGAACACTACTAACTCATTATGTGACATACTATTGAGGAACAGATGGCTAATGCCACCTTGTAATACTAATCAATGTTAGCATCATTAAAAGGGATACATGCAGACATTCTGTTCTTTGTGCAATAGAAAAGCAAGAGAAATTTCACGGTACCACCTACAAAGTATTCTAAAAGTTGAGCAACATATATAACAAGCCTCTAGATCTTTTAGCATTTACAGGAAATACCCAAGATAAAGGAATAATTTAAATGATATCCACAGAAGCTTTTAGCCAAATTCAGGACAAGAGACCTTCAACAGATTAAATAACCAGATTTCCCCAACAAATTCTTGGCATTATTTAAAAAAGAAAAAATAAGGAATGCTGTAAGATGAAGACTTCACTTGGATTCTGTTAAGAGGGAGCACTTGGAAATAGGATAAAATTTGAGTAAAAAATGGTTATTAAAAGCCATTAAAGACATTACGAGTAATTTTAGAATATTGGGATGTGATAATGACGAGGTGTTTAGTATTAAAAACCTTATAAGTTAGAGATGCACATTGAAATGTCTGTTGATTCAATGATGTGTTGTCCGGGATATGTTTCAAAATACTACAGAGTAACAAAGATGGATACACACAGATAAAACTTAGCAAAATTGTTACTTGATGCAGCTGTGTGATGGGTACATAGGGTTCATTATAGAATTTTAATTTTGTGCACATTTGAAAAGTTTCATAATAAGAGATCAAAAATGTTATGATGGCTATTTTTGTGCTCATGGCTTTGTGCTCAAGCCCATAATATTTGTGTGTTACTTATTTGGATAAATTCCTAGAAACTGAACCACTGAATCAAAAGGAAAGTACTTCTTAAGGTTATTACACTTTATATCACAGTCAATTACATGTAGAAATAGCTATAACTCCTGTTAAAGGGTTATCATCAGTCTTCACTGTACTTACAGACAAAACGCAGTATACCCCTACCATGTTAACGTCTATCTCTTGACTTACTACTGGGATTCACTTTTCAAGAATACAGGCTTATTAGTTTTTGGAATCTCACACAAAGACCTATTAAATTCCTATGTCTTTTTTGTTTGATTTCTAAAGAATTTACCACCTTGATCTGAAAAAGAATTTTATTACAAATACCAACCTGACTACCTTATACATTATAAAAATTATTTTTAACATGAGCATTTAAATTTTGTTTATGCATTCTTTCATAGAAATTAAAAAGGTTTATGTAATATCCATTTTAGTACCTGCCATTAAAATCACAAGTTGAAGGTGAAAAAGAATAAAGCTTCCCCTGATATCCAGGATCCTGTCTGATACTGTCACGGCTGGGCCTTAGCATTCTGTGTTGAAAGCAGTGATTTCATAGAACTGCAATTTCAGAATTCTGTTCAGTGACCAAGAAGGATCCAAATAAATACAAGACCACACCACACCAACATCTGAACACAGAATCAACTTTGTCCAAGTTGCAAAAATGATCAAATGTCTCCTAATCTGGTTAATATACATGATCACTTCTACTCTGGCAGTCATAGCTTTGGTCATGCTTCAGTGTTCCCTCCTTGCAGATAAAGTTTAAAAAGATACACAATCATACCTTGCTTCCTGACAGCATCCAATCTAGAGCAAAGCCCACTTCCTTAACTTCCCTTGCAAATCAGCTAATAAGCCTGGATCTTCCAAGTTATTCGCAACATTCTCCTAAGACACCTTGTGGACTCCAAGATATGTGTTCTCCCATGTTGCAAAACATGACAAACCAAAATTGTTCCACTACACATGTGTCCCTGGTGGCCTACGGCAATAGGAAATTAACAAAAGTCATAATCTGCTCTAATGTCACACAGTTCCTTCATCATATTTTCTCTTAATATGTACTTCTGCCGTTTAATTTTTTTAAGATTTTATTTTTCAGAAAGAGAGCAAGCACAAGCAGGAGAAGCAGCAGGCAGAGGGAGAAGCAGGCAGCTCCGTGGGTCCCCGGACCCTGGGATCATGATCCAAGCCAAAGGCAGATGCTTAACTGGCTGACCCACCCAGGCATACCCCATTTAATTTTTAATAAAATATGAATACATATAAAACTAATTTTATTTTGAATTTTGTTAAAGTATGATTTTTCCAAAAATGATTTAACTTATTTTAATGCATTAAATCATATATTCATTTTTCATTTTTATTATATCAAACACCATAATCTAAGTGTATTCTTCCCACTAAAGCATCAAAATAATGATATATACATACTTTTTTTTTTTAAGATTTTATTTATTTATTTGACAGAGATCACAAGTAGGCAGAGAGGCAGGCAGAGAGAGAGGAGGAAGCAGGCTCCCAGCTGAGCAGAGAGCCCGATTCAGAACTGGATCCCAGGACCCTGAGATCATGACCTGAGCTGAAGGCAGAGGCTTTAACCCACTGAGCCACCTAGGCGTCCCAACAATATATGCATACTTTTGTGTGTAAAACTAAACTTTAAGATTTAGCTTCATTTAGTATTAAACAATTAGGTATAAATGAAGAAAGATGACATTCTGAAGTATTTTTTAAATCCAGAATGTGTCCTCTTATACTGAGAATCTTAAAATTTTGACAAAGCCAAATTTTGTTTGCTTTCTCTTATTAGTTTTTAGTTTCATGTTCTCTCATACCTCGATGTTTTCCCTTACTTTCCCATTCTTTTCCCAAGAATGTGCTTCCTCTCTGTTCATCAAGTCAATTTTCATCATCATTCCACCCTCCACTTGGGCAACACCATTAACTGAATGCTGGTGTGGCCATTCTGTTTCCATACTCAACATCAATCGCACTGTAAAGGTCCTGACGCATCAGTCTTCTACTTCCTTCTCCTCTTTCCTAACCATTTGTGTGTCCAACTGATCAGCAAGCCAATGCCTCACTCGTGTTGGTTAGCCCAATGCCAGACAAGCACAAGGGATGTGGTGAGTGGTCACTGAAATGATGGGTGCATTTGCTCCAACTATCATGACTCCATTTTAGAACTTCTAGGAATGACACAAGGAAGACAATCTCCTCCCTAGCCTCCCTTCATCGCTGTTACTTTGTCAGCTTAGTACTTTCACTGTAGGGGAAAGATCCACTTCCATCTGAAGGTTTACTAAGACATTAGAGAACTTAGAACAAAAGGATTTCATAATTGAGGATATAAAGCTAAGGCTTCATCATCATCAAATCCCAAGTAAAGGAGTAATGATTGAGGATTCTGTACCATCCCAGCAGAGATGCCTTTCTCAACGAGAGCATCAGGCCTTTCTATATGGTACAAAACAATGAGCTTCTGGCTGCAGGCATTTTCTAGAAATGGGAAGAGAGCTCAACAGCTAAGGAGATGTGCTGGGGACCGACCGGCAGGGGAGTTCAGAAGGTGCACGGCTTGTCCTTCTCCTCTCAGGTGTGAAATGAGCAAGGCTTTGCCTGGGGGCTGGAGCCTAAGGGACCCCTCCTTGTGTCTCACTGACCTCCATAACCATTTGCTGAATTTGTCAAGTAAATGACCTTTAAGCTCCGACCAGGGTGTCTGGCCTATAACCCTCCTCTTAGGAAGATTTTTCCCAGTAAAGAATTTTTGTTTCATCTCCTGAATTGCCTTAGGGCCCCTGCCAGCAGCTTTTAGTCGGCTAGTTTAGCCAAGAACTCTTATTGGCCTTTCAGTGAGGTAGCTTATTTTTTCACTGGTGTTACTATTTCATAGCTTCATTCTACTGCATTCATATTATTTCTTCTTAATTTTAATATACACAGAGGAGTATTCCACTAGTGGTCCACACTATAAACAGGCATCAATAATTTTGTTGTGATGTGCTATGCTCAGAAAATATGAATCTATCTTTTCCAACTTGATCTCATGTTTTAGTTCAGCGGCTTTTCTTGGCATAAATATCTATAAGGAATGTGCATAAACACACACCTTGTTATTATTTTTTAAAGATTTATTTGAAAGAGAGAGAGAGTGTGTATGTGCGTGCGCGTGGATGGTCACACAAGTGAGGGGAGGCACCGAGGGAGAGAATCTCAAGCAGACCCCCTGCTGAGCAGGGAGCCTGACTAGGGAATTGAACTCAGGACCCTGAGATCACGACCTGAGCCTAAACAAAGAGCTGGATGCTTAACTCACTGAGCCACCAGGTGCCCCAAACACACATCTTTTAAAGCTGCATATTTAGAAACACTTCTATGTACTCATGAAAAGACATCCTGTTGCTTCAACTAAAAAAAATCTGGAGCCTTTCTCAGCTGTTAGTTCCTGCAAGCACCCAACCCAACCCAATTCTACTATCAAAACCTAAAGTCACAACTTCCAAAAAAAAAATCCCAGAGATCTTCTAATCTTTGCATCCAGAAATACCGTCTTATTCCAAGCCATGTGGACAACAGATATAACCTAATTCAAATACTGGTTGTATCTCACATGCACACAGAATGCACTTTCCAAACAACTTCCAAAATAATTTTTCAGAAATGTGAGTCAGGTCAAGCCTGACATTCTCCCTTAAAACGTTTCAGTGCCATGGAATTTTAAATAAAATCTAACTTGTCACATAAATTATGTAATGCCCTCCATGATTTGTCCCAACCCCATCTCTCCCACTTCATTACTAGCATTCTTCTTGCCATACATTCCACAGTCAAGATGCACTAGCTTTCTGTACCGTATTATACTAACTTATAAAGTTGACCCTGCCTTAGAATTTCAGGATTCATCATTTCTTCAGGGCTCTCGAGGTGCTCTTGCTTTGTTAAGACCTCAGCTCTGGGGTCACCTGCTCACGAGGACTTCCCTGAAAACCCAACTTGGCCTCCCTTCCCAGTGGGTCTGTTGGTCTTTTACATACATCCCTTGATTTCTTTCCATCTGCCTATTTGCACTTGCTGTCATCTGCATTTTCGCTTCCTTGCCTACTGCCCGTTCCTCCCTATTCCAGTGGAAGCTTATCTGACCGCAGACCTTACGTGCTTTGAGTAACCACCTCTTCCAAACATCTGGGGAAAAAAATAGTTGTCACTAAATGCTGTCCTCAGTTACAAATCAGCCAACATTCACACAAAAGAATTTCTAGACAGAGGCCGTTACGAAATTTTCTCTTTAAAAATTCTTCACACAAGCCTATGATTAGACCGAATGGATTCGCTTACTGTTATAACAGAGTAACACCAGAACGACACTGGAGTTCAGCGTTTGCCACGAAAGCCAAGGGGACTGCATTAGTTTCCTAGCATTTCTGGAACAAATTACCACAAGCTGGGTGGTTTAAAACAACAGAGACTGGCTCTGTGATGGTTCTCGGACCAGAAGCCTAAAGCTAAGGTGTGGCAGGGCCACTGCCCTCCAGAGACTCTCAGGGAACCCCTTCTAGCTGCCAGTGCTTGACGGCATCATTCCTATCTCTGCTTCCAAAGTCATAGGCTTCCTTCCTATTGGTGGCTCTCCTCTGGGTCTTCGCAAGTCCTCCTAATAACACCAATCATGGGGATAGAACACACCCTAAGGGAGTAAGATCTCATTTTCACTGAAATACATCTCCAAAAGCTCTATTTCCCAATAAGGTCACATTCATAGATAACAGGACTAGAACTTGATCTTTTTGAGGAACAGAGTTCATCTGGAGCTGGTATCATGCTCCTATCTCATGGTACCAAGGGCAATATAGTAGGTGCTGCTCATGGAAACCATACATCTCTAACACAAAACCAGTTCTTGTCAGGAAGGAAAGTTCACCTCCAATTATCCCTATGATCACTAAAAGTATTAGAAAATCTAGGGAAGTCCCAATTTAAAAGATTCTGCCCTGTTGTTATTGAAAGCACATTTGGACTCATCAGAAAATAAGCTCTGACATTTAGTTCAGAATGTCTGTGCCATGATTTTAAAATCACTTCAGAAATTTCCTCTAGAATTGGTTTTACAATAATGAAGTCAATATCCAGCTCCTCATTCCTCACTTGGGAATCTA
Source organism: Martes martes (assembly GCF_963455335.1). NCBI lineage: Eukaryota > Metazoa > Chordata > Mammalia > Carnivora > Mustelidae > Martes > Martes martes. The sequence goes on from NW_027666328.1 coordinate 39,346, forward strand.
TTCATTATGAAGCGGACCCAGCTGGTGAGCTCTCAAGACCATGCTAAGGTTCCCTCTTACGAAGAAAATTCCCACAGGGCTAGATGATGCTTCAAAATCCATTCAGGCCAAAATAATACTGTCCATGTTATTTGTTGCAACATTCTGACTCTTTACATAAGTATTCCTTTAAGAGCTTAGAGTCAAAGCTCATTTTTATGTTGCCTGTCAAAGAAACTACAGTTCTTTTCTCTGCCCCAGTGAGATACCCCACAATCTCAGTAAGAATACAATTTAGGCTTCCAAAAATTTATGATGGACTTTGGCAATGGTTTCTAAATAGTTGCATATGACCCAAAATTCATGTTTATACTGTTTCCTTTATGAAATTGTTTAAAATATATACAAACACAACCTAGGAAACTTAAATGGAAAAGGTATTGAATATCACATTCCATCAGTAGAATTTTTATTTCTTAAAATTATCTGTATAAGCAGAGTAAATTATGCCACTAATAATTAGTAGGAGGGCAATCAAGAGTCTCAAGTACTTGAATTACATATGGTTACCGGACTCAAGAATGAGCATGCCAGTAATTCCTTCCTACCAAGATGGCACCCGCATAACTGCCCAGGAGAACAGAGGTCCCCTGGAGTCTGAGGGGGCCTGGCATGCACAGCAAGAATCATCGTCCAAAATGTTCAGAAAGGAGGGAAATGCTAGGGTGGAGAGGGACTGAGATTCTGCTTGGGTTTTATTCCCCGATAAGTCATCACTATTATTTCACTGTAATCTATTTATCATTTTATGAAGACTTTTCTCACCACCCTGCTCCCCACACCAACACAAAATTTGACTGCAACAATGAATCAATTCAAATGTCTGCCTATGCCCTTGAAACTGGGATTCTGAATACCTTAAAAAAAAAAAAAAATCACACAACCTTACTGAATAGACACCTTAAGAAATAGAACTCCAGTTTTAATGGTGCCTTCAAACACATCACTCTCTTTTCTTCTCTGTTTCCCTAATTGGTCATTTCTTCCATTATGGAGGCTCTCACTTAAGTGGTTAAAAACATGGAGTCTGGGATGTGACTACTTGTGCATAAACACTGGTGAAACTGCTTATTAACTATGTGACGTTAGGTAAATTACTTATCTTACATTTCATATAGAAATGGAATAATAGTATCTGTTCATTAGTTTGTGACAGAACCTATTTGTATTATGCACATTGTTAGTTCAAAGTCGACACAGAGTATTTATTTCATACATTGCAACTATATTTTTCTCTCATTCTCTATTTTGTAAAGGATTTTATTGAGAGAGAGAGAGATCAAAAGAGATTGGGAAGGAGGAGCACAGAGAGAAGGAGAAGCAGGCTCCCCGCTGAGCAGAGAGCCGGATGTGGGACTCAATCCGAGGACCCTGAGATCATGACCTGAGCCGAAGGCAGCTGCTTAACCAACGGAACCACCCAGGTGCCCCTTGCATCATGTAATTAAATTCTTTCTGTTCTAAAGCATCTAATTCCATTAACTCACCTCCAAGACTGAAAATATTATCCTTCCTTATACTATATAGAAAAAGAAAAAAAACAGAAATAATCTCTCAAATTCCCTCATAGCTTTCTAGCATTTGCATCCACATAGTCCTTCCTCCTCCTTGTTACAATCAAAGAGGTGTTCCTCCATTTATCCTCCATGCATGCTCCTGACCTCACTTACCAGGATCTCAGAGACCTCATCTTTCTTTCCTTCTTATCAATTAGCACTTTCTTGTATTTTATATTTTTATTCTCTTTTGCTTGCTCTCCCCCACAACTTCCCTCAGTACTCTTCCCATCAACACTTAAAGATGTCTGAGCCTCCCTTAAATTAAAATTTAAGAACCTATCAATACATTTCAATTTTAAACCCCTAATCTCCATTAACATAGTTGTCATTATTATTTCCCAAAACCAAACCAAAACAGATAACTTTTAAATATTAAAAAACATAAAAATCATTAAATATTTTGGCACATTTCCTATCAGTTTTTTTCTATGCTACATGCAGATTTGCACCTGTAAATATAAATTTATAAAATAAACATGTATATGCATATAGAATGCATATACATTAGACAAAACTATACTGTGTGAAATACATATATAGAGACTGATTGTGTAATCTGAATTCTTGTTTTGCATATTAGCTCCACCATTTATCAAGTTACCATCAGACAAGTAACTAAATAACTTCAGGCCTTTGTTTCAACTTTAATATGGGAATTATGAGACTATCTCATAGTTGTTGACAAGATCAATTGAGTTCATATATAAAGTGCTTAGAGAAAAACCTGGCACGTGGTTTAATGTTATATAGGTATTTGCTATGATCAGACTTGCGATCACTTCTCAGCAGTAAAAGATCCTTCTTCATTAAAAACACCTATATTCTGGGGCGCCTGAGTGGCTCAGCCATTAAGCAGCTGCCTTCAGCTCAGGTCATGATACCAGAGTCCTGGGATCAAGCCCCGCATCGGGCTCCCTGCTCATTCGAGACCCTGCTTCTCCCTCTCCCACTCCCCCTGCTTGTGTTCCCTCTCTTGCTGTCTCTTTGTCAAATAAATAAATAAATAATCTTAAAAGAAAAAGAGAAGAATGTTATATCATGTGTTAAACTGATATAAAAATAGAGCAGAATAAGGCGTATCAATAACGTTAAGGAAAGAGACATAATGAACATTTCCCAAAGCTTGAAGGAGGAAAGGGAGTGAACCATATGTCAACTTGGGGAAAAGCATTCTAGGAAGAGGAAAAATGATTCAGAAGCCCTGAGGAGTACACCTAGGAGAGAGATGTTGAGGGAAGATTAAGAAAAATTAGTAAGACTAATGAGACTCGAATTAGTGAGACTGGAATAGAAGTTGAATAGGAAAATATAATAATTACAAAAGCAAGACATAACATTAAGCCAAATTATATAGATCAATTACCAATGCCACCTGAGAGAATGAAAAGCCACTACAGTTTCAGTAAGGGGTGAGGTATGAGGGACTCACTGTTGAAAGGATCACTCTGACTGTTCCGCAGAAACACTTTGGAATCAAGGCTGGATGGGGAGAATTAGAGCGGGGATAAGAGTGAAGAGGACAATACGGGCAGGCAGACCAGAGAGATTATCACAGGATGCTGATCAGAAGTGGTAAGGTCCTGACAGTTTGAGTGCAGAGCCGAAACGATGCCTGGTCGGATGGGAAAATATGTCATGTGGAAGAGAGAGAGAGGGACAGTCAGCACTGACTCTCCTGTTGGGGCTTTCTTTCTCCCCAGAACTGCTGATTGCTGATCCCTTGGGGTGTTGCTACTAGTCCTACAAAGAGTTCACGGATGTTTTTCTTTTTTTTTTTTTTTTTTTTTTTTTTTTGGTTGTTTGTCATGGGGGCAGGGAGGAGTAATCTGGAAAAAAAGAAAATGCCCTACCACATGGAAACACACTAGGGCATCCCACTGAAAGTCTGCCATAGATGGTCTGACATCTCAAGTTGGATTTGTGAGTACTTGAAATCCAGGTCTCGGCTTAATATGAAACAGTCAAAAAAACAAATTTAATATTACTCATTTGCTTAGTCCTGGGTATCTTCAGTTCATGTATGCGCATACACTTATGCATATATATGTACAAACAAACACACTTATATACACATGCACATTTTTAAATGGCTACAAAATGCAAGAGTCTTAGAAAAGTTTAACTGTTTTTGTCTGAAACAAATTCTGTAACATGTACCTGCTCTCTTTCTGAAAACACTGTAAACAATGATGATTTGCATGACTAGATCAATTCTTCCCCGTGAATTCAGAGAATTTTAAATACCCCTGTTAATTGGAACAAGAATAAATAATTTTAGCTCTGAAATTTAAAATAATAAACCACATGTTTTGTGAAAACAAGAATTTTTTTAAGAGAATACAGTTTAATCTTTACATTTTGAAGTTTTAACATAAAGAAGTAAGAGCCCTTTAAACTGGACCATTCCTCAGTTTCTTAGATGGAAGACTCATTGATCTATTTTGGCAGTGAGACATAATGAGGCAGGGAAAGACTCACAAAACTCAGAGCTTTGAAGCATATGCAGCTGCATATTAATGACTGCATCTGTTACGTTCTGCCTAGAGTTTCCTATCTGTAGAAAGTTGCATAACCACTGTCAAGAGATTTAAAAGGCTTCCATTAATTTGCAATGGCAGCAATTAGCAGAGATAATGCTATGCCTTACTAGACTTCAAACTGTCAGTGTTTGGTCATTTATATGTGGAGTTTTTGTAAACTTGCCCCTATCATTTGGTTAAATGCGTTAATATATATCGATGCATTATTGGGTAAAATTTTTCTAAATACCTAAGAACATTTATAAATGACATTTGAAGTCCCAGAATTAAATCCATGTGGTATATAATCACCTTCTAAAGACAGGAAGGGAATATCAAATCACACATTAAAAATAGTTAAGAGAAAATAAATTAGAGATCAAATTCACTGAAGTCACAGAAATGGTAAGGTAGTGTTAGAAAAATCTTGCAATGAAGTCATGGTGTGAAGGAAAAGCATAGGATCACTTGTCAGGAAAGCAGAGTTAGAAGCCCTACCCTATTAGAAAATGTGTTGCAATAAGCAAATCCCATTTCCTAAGGTCATAAAATTTTTACTGGATGAATTTTAAAGTCAAATTAGAAAATACTTTCACATAAGAGTGACATTAGAAAAATGGCAAAGTAGGAGACCCTGGACCCTCCTTATCCCCCAAAACACACTAATGCAGCAAAAATGCACAGGGAAATTCTCTCTGTCAGAAATCCAGAAACTAAACAAAACGCTTCTGCATCCCAGAACATGAATCCAGATTCATTAAAGTTGGTAGGGAGACTTGGGGTGCCAGCTCGCTAAAGCCACTGTCCCATGACACAGTGCTATCGGGCCAGAAAATAATTCTGTAGCTCTCAGCTTCACCCAGGAGAGGGAAGGGCTCAATCTGTGCATCCAGTGTTCCAACTTCTACCAAAGAATGAGTAGTGTCTCCTAGAGATCTAATGGGTGTGGCACTGGCTAACCCCCTGGGTGAGAACAGAGATAATATTTCAAACTGGTAAAAGTCAGAGATCCTCTCCCATGCATCGCACAGGGAAGGTAGATGAAAAACAGCAATCCTAGCTCCCCTCTGGGAAAGAAGAGTCAGTCCACATATCAAAAGCCACAAATTCTCCAGGGCTATGCAAAGAATTGGTATTTTACTTGTTTTGGTGTTCTGATGAGTCTAACACAATCTGTCCACCTCGGGGAGAACGCAGATAGCAATTTGGACTAATACACAATACAGCTCCCCACTCCCCAGCTCAGCACACAGCAAGTGGCCGAAGACTCTAGTTTCCTGCTTCTCCTTGGTAAGGGTAAGAGTTTGTAAAGGCCCCCAGAGTCTCTATTCAGACCGACTGAAAAAAGTCCTCTGTACAAGGCCATTTTGTGAGGACAGAGAAATATCTGCTTTCTCTAATGTGTAGACACCAAAGGAGTAAATCAATGAAAATGAAGAATCAGGTAAAAATGTTCCAAACAAGGAGGAAAGACCAGTCTCCAGAAACTGACCTCATGGAGCTACTTAATTTACCTGACAGGGAATTTAGAGTAACTGTCTTAAAGACGTTCACTGAGGCAAAGAGAACAATGCAAGAACAAATGGAGTAATTGCAATAAAGAAATAGAAAATATAAAACAAATAATAAACATCACAGACCTAAAATACACAAGAACTGAACTGATATATTCATGATAGACGCTCAACTTTCAGATTAGATCAAGCAGAAGAAAGGATTAATGAGCTCAAAGACAAACCATTAGAGCTAATTCAGTCAGAAAAACAAAAAGAGAGAAAATGAAAAAGCTTAAGGGACTATGGGATACCATCCAAAGAACGGATATATACATATAGGAGTCCCAGAAGGGAAGAGAGAGGGCATCAGAAATCTTATACAAAATAAAAATGGCAAATGACTTCCCAAATCTGGGGAAGGAAATAAACATCCAGATCCACGAAGCCCAAAGGACACTAAGAAAGAGAAGTCTGAAGAAATCCACACTTTGACATATTGTAAACAACTTGTCAAAATTCTACTGTGAAGAAAAAATTCTGAAAGCACCAACAGCAAAGCAATTTGTCACTTACAAGGAAGACCCATAAGGCTGTGAGTTGGATTTCTCAGAAGAAACAATACAGTCCAGAAGGGAGTGAGATAATGTTTTCAAAGTGCTGGGTGGGGGGGGGGGAGGGGGGACTTGACAACTAAGAATACTATACTTGTCAAAAGTGTCCTTCAAGAATAAAGGAGACAAAGATTTTTGCAGAAAAAAACTGAATGAGTTTGTCAAAACTAGGACTGTCCTACAAGAATTACTAATGGGAGTTCTTCAAGTTGAAAAGAGAGTATGATAAACAGCAACATAGTAGCATAAGAAAGTTGTTGGAAAAGGTAAATATATAAATACAGAATACTGCATTCATATAATGGGGGTGGGTCAATCATTCATAACTCTAGTATAAAAGTTAAAAGACAAAATTATTCAAAATAACTATAAAACATGTTCAAAGATGGACAATATGAATAGATGTAAATTGGGACAATAATATCAAGTAGAAGTGAAAGTATATAGCTTTAGTATGTGACTCGACTACATGTTACCAGCTCAGACTACACAGAAACTATCCAACAATCCCTCTTGTCTAAAAGAACTGAAATTGGAATCTCAAATATTAGTACAGCTATGATCATTGCAGTACAATTCACAATATTCAAGATCTGGAAACAACACAAATACTCAAGATGTCCTTTAACAAATTAACAGGTAAAGACAGTGTGGTATATACATGCAATGGATTACTTTGCAGAATTAAAAAAAAAAGGAAATTCTGTAATAAGCAACAGTATGAATGAACCTTGAGGACATTACACTAACTCAAAATAAGCCAAGCACAGAAAGACAAATGTCGCAGTGATTCTACTGAGGAAACTAAAATAGACCATTCATAGCATCAAAGAGTAGAATAGTGACTGCCAGGACTAAGGGGGAAAGGGGCATCAGTGGCATAAACATCTGTTCAGAAGAATAGGGTCCAGAGATTTCATGTATAACTTTGGACCTAAAGTCAAAAATAATGTAAACTTAATATTTTAAGAGGATAAATCTCATATTAAGTGTTCTTATGATAATAAAATATTCAAAAAGAAAACACCTTTACTTATGTCATCTCTCTTCTCAATGAGACAGTTAACCACCACACTTAGTAACCCTTAGCTTCTTACAGGCCATCATGGTATCTAAGGACCCTTACCAAGTATTCTAAAATTGACAACAGTATCCAGAGATGATACAAAAATGTCACAAAAATCTTAACATGTTTATTTTCTATCTGCCACTCTTAAGGATTGAAAAAAGAATTATTACAGTGGACATATTGCTTTTTAAGTTTTCAGTGATCTTAACAGAATCTGGCAAATGAAGAGTTAAAAACTGGTTAAATGAGCTATTTGTTTCTGCCACAATGGAGGATCTATATATGGCCGATAGAGGCGAAAATTAATTTATCTGATGTATTGTGATCCGCTCCAGTGCTGAAACTACTGTGTAGTCTGCCTGAGGTCTACCAACTGTCTTGGATTTCTGTCTCTGTATTTCTATCTGTATCTTTACTATAAACCTAAATTATTTGAGACCCAATGAAACTCTCAGTAGAGACCATAAAATCTTGCCATTGAGGAGATGGAGCTCCAAGCTTCACTACTTTGTTCAAGATGAAAACACAGGCAGAATCAAAATTTAAATTGCGATTTCACTGACTCCAAGAAGCTCATTTCTCCACCCAAGTCCCCACGTTGCGTTCTCTGTCTGTCCACATCACAAGAGAATGCAAACTCCATGACGGAGATTTCGCCTGTCTTGTTGCCCTTGAATTTACACTGCCTGCTCAGTCTTTGGCAAGTATTTGGTGCTCATAAGGAATTGCGGAATTGGGAAAGAGTTAGCCTCAATAACTGTTGGCTTATGTTACAACCATCACCAACTTAGAGTAAATAAGGAACTAGTGGTTGCCCTGAAGACCCCTCTTCTTCTTTCCGGAGAGGATGGTTCTTGGGATCTCAGAGATATAGAACGTTGCCTGTCTGCCTCCTGCAATTGTAGGGCAAGGATGTCTTGGCGGCGAAATCCTTTCATAAATGATGTGAATTTGCCTCCACAGGAGGACAAACTGCCCTCAAGGTTTCTCTCAGACAGTCGTGTCTGAAACAAGTTTGAACATCGGAAGCATTCACATCTGCAGGAAAAAAAAAAAAAAAAAAAAAAGTGACAAGCCCAAGCAGAAGGACAAAAGCAAAACACCCAGTTACGGAAGCACAACATTCCGGAATCTCTTGTGGAAGGAAAAACAACTTCCTTAGCTCCAGGACCCCAGTTCCTTCTCTGCTGTACAAAGATTAATGCATGTAACGCTAAGTGTCAGAGGCAAGACTCATTTTAAAAATTCTGTTCAGTAAATCTCTTCGAAAGACTTTGGGAAGCTGTTATTCAATTAAATGTGTATCAAGTACAATTGGATTAAAATATTTCTTGAAATAACACTGCAGGTTTAGGGAACATCCACTCGAGTATATCAAATTCTTCCTGTTTCATATTGCTGATCAATTCATGGCAAACAAAAGTTCCGTTTCAGATGCTGCACTACCCAAGGCTCGAGCTCGCCTGTACTATTGCTGGATATTAAGTGAACTGCTACAATATAAATTCTGTTGACACCTTAACAGAAAATTGATTATGGCATAAATGTATTTGTTCAGTTGGTCTCACATATGGAAAATCTTAATTGTAGAGATTTTGGCCATAGAAATATGCCTTCACAGCAACAGGAATAAAGAGTTGATTTTATCTACTAAGCTTGCATATGGCATCTGTTATTCAGTATTCAAAGGAGTGCTTCCAGCATGCACAGATGGAAAAACAAAGCCCTTTTAAAAGTTGCATCACTTTAATGAAGTATATTTAATATAGTATGGTATTTTTCAAAAATAATGAAAAGATTCATACTAGAAGAGCATTTGGTCAGCTTTTATAAATGCTCTAGTTACTCTGTTTTTAAAAGAATATGACAATTACTAACTTCAGTAAATTATAGTTTATTCCTAAAATTAGCAGAGAAGCTGTCTCTATTTCCATAGTCCCATACTCCCCTAACTGTCCCCATCACCTCATCTCCTTTTTTAGAAGGAGATACTTACCTACCAGATTTGAGTTTTACATAAAGAACTGTCTGAAGACAATGGATTCTTGCTGTTTATTCATGAGATGCCACTGTAGAGATGAGACTGCTATTCTGAATATCTTTATTCTTCACAAACAATCATTCTTTTCATCGGTTCTGCCTATTAATGTATTTGTACATGGGTATTTACTAGCTAGAAAGGCTACTATGCCTCTTATTTTTATTGCCCCATTTTGGGGGGTTCACAAATTCCATCTCTTACTTTCCATTAAATTGCTATTATGCTACTTATACCGTCTTGATGAAGGCTGCTTCATGAGCAGATACTTCTCCATACAATTTTTCCTTAGTAATAAAGATAGTTATGTTTCGGATACCAGCCATTTATCAGGTACGTAATTTGCAAATATCTTCTCCCATTCTGTCGGTTGCTTTTTAGTTTTGTTGATTGTTTCCTTCACTTTACTTTGATAAAGAGTTAGTATCCAAAATATATAAAGAACTTTTAAAACTGAACATCCAATAAACAAATAATTCAAATAAAAAATGGATGGAAGTCATGAATATACATTTTTCCAAAGACATCAGATGGCTAGCAGACACATGAAAAGAGGTTCAACATCACCCATCATCAGGGAAATACAAGTCAAAACTATAATGAGATGTCACCTCACACTTGTCAGAACAGCCAAAATCAACAACATAAGAAACAACAGGTGTTGCTGAGGATGTAGAGGAGAAGCGAACCCTGATGCACTGCTGGTGGGAATGCAAACTGTGAAAAACACTGTGGAGGTTCCTCAAAAAGTTAAAAATAGAACTACCCCATGATCTAGCACTCGCACACGAGGTATTTACCCAAGGATATAAAAATACTCACTCGAAAGGATACATGCACCCAGATGTTTATAACAGCATTATTTATGATAGCAAAATTATGGAAGCAGCCTAAGTGTCCACTGACTGATGAACGGCTAAAGAAGATGTGGCTGGTATAATCTCAGCCATAAAAAGGACAAAATCTTGCAATTTACAAAGACAAAGATGGAGCTAGAGTGTGTCACGCCAAGTCAGTCAGTCAGAGAAATACCATATGACATAAAACTCACTCATATGTGCAATTTAAGAAACAAATGAGCAAAGAAAGAAGAAAGAAAGAGAGACAAACCAAGAAACAGACTTTCAACTATAGAGAACAACCCGATGGTTACAAGAAGGGAGGTGGGGGGATGGGTTAAGTAGGTGATGGGGATTAAGAAGTGCAAGTGTTGTGATGAGCACTGGGTGTTTATATAAGTGTTGAATCACCAAATTGTACACCTGAAACTAATATTACACCGTAGGTAAATTAGAATTTAAATTAAAACTTAAGTACATATAATATGTATATGGGTGTGTGTATGTATATATATATAGGTATATATATAGAGAGAGAGAGAGAGACAGACAGACAGAAAGAAAGAGAGAAAGAAAGAAAATTAAATCTGTGTTATTTGTATCACACAGTCTAGGCATTATAATATCACCAACACATAAGAACATTTTATTACCTTCCTACTTATTTGCTCATTACTTCTATCTGGTATTCATTACTAGTCATACAATCTCAAAGACAGATGGACATTAATTATATTAAGTCAAAATTAAGACAGTAACTAAAAATCATTATACAAGGGTTCCAATTATATGGGAAGGTAAAAAATACATTTTTCGCCTAAGTATTATCACCTAAGCTTCATCATTATAGTTTGGTAAATATTAAATTGCACATTCTGTCATGAGCTATATCCTATCCTACATATCCTCAAATATCCTATATGAGGAATATCATTGCTCTATATATGTACAGATGTCAATGATAGAATATAGTTTAAAGAAGAACTCACAATAAGTAATTTAAAACAAGGTGTATCCAGCTGAGAATTGATTATACACTTGTTAAACTTATGTCTCTGTGTTTCTTTTCTATTTTTATTGAATGAAGACTATATTTGACACATTTTCTTTAAAAGTTGGTAAGGAAATCTCCAATAAGCATTAACTGGCATATTTTCCAACTTAAGTGGTCCAATTTTGATGTCCGTTTTGTTTTTTCTGCCACTCTATAAAATACTCAGTGGGTAAACTTAGTAGAAAACTGTGATAGGAGGTAATTTCTCATATTTAAAATGTATCCTTTTCAAACCATACAAAACAAAAACAAATGACTTGTCAATCAACATGACAAATACTTACAATCTTCCTGTGACACTCCGTTTGCCTCCTTTGAAGAGAAAACAAAGAATCAACATTACCCCTTCCCTAAAGTAGCTTACAATACAGTGGGTGAGAACGCCCAGGAATAACTTATATGTAATATAGTACATGCCAGTATACACTAGTATTATGGTATCGTTCATTTTCTATTGCTATTACGATATGTCTTACTACCTACAAAAAGACCAAAGATGGGGTGCCTGGGTGGCTCAGTTAGTTAAGCATCTAACTCTTGATGTCAGTTCAGTTCAGATCACGATCTCAGGGTCGTGAGATCAAGCCCAGTATCGGGTTCTATGCTGGACGTGGAACCTGCTTAAGACTCTCTCTCCCTTTCCCTCTGCTCCTCCTCCCCCTAAAATAAAATAAATTCTTCAAAAAGACCAAAGAAACTTGAAAATTGGTACAATTTATGAGGTCACTGAACCTCTTATGTGACAAGCGTACATACAGCTATGAACGTGGGTGCTGACTTAATGACTTTGTGAAACTTACACTCTCACAGGAAAATAACCCAATCTCCATTGCAAAGATACCGTTTAATAATGCACTGACTTGGGTTAATATCATAGCAATTCCTATGTTGAAAAAATATATATACATTGCTTAAGTAACATGTTCCAAAAGTATATATGACACTATGCAAACAGTTGTGCTTATTCTTGATAAATTATTAATAGGCCACATTGCTTCAAAAATAATGCCCCCTCCATGCCAGAACTCGTCTTCCCTCCTCTCCTTTGTCTCGGTATAAAGCCTGCTTTTCAAGAGCCCAGTTAGCTCTGATGACTGGTGACCAGTACTAACCTCCCTCCCTTTGAGCACACTACCTAAGAGCACCTGTAATTGTCCTTATTTTCTTTGACCTTGCCCTGTTTCTTCCTCTAATCAGTAAAATATAACTGCCTGGGGTTCCATTCTCACAAAATCGTATGAGATGACAACGTAACTACTCGAGTAAATAGAGGTCTACAGGAGATTCCATCAGCATGTCAGCACGGCAAGGATACAAGCAGCGGAATCAGAAAGAGCTATGTTAAAAGTCTAATTATGCCATTTGTTTATGCCTGAAAGTTTATGTAATGTACTGAGTCTAAATATATAATTTATACAACAGGTATGCCAACACCAACATCATGGTTTTGTGGATGATACTCATATTACAGAAAGAGGATCTAGGACAATGCCTTTCCCATGATGGATTAGTGAGTTAATTTCTTTAGATATCACATTCCATTTTTACCAATGACCTCACTCCATGAAGCTTAAGAAAATGATGGATATACTTGGTAATTGATAACTAGAAGATAATTTCCAAGCACACAGAACAGGGCATCTTTAAAACAATTCCTTATATAATATTTATCCTAATCTTTATCTACTTCTAAACCTTTAAGGTAAAATGTAGATTATGAGAGGATGCCATGTGGATAAAATTCCACAATTGACTCGCATCCCATAGTAAAAGGCCGGTACTATGATTTGTCATTGTATATAAGATGAGGTTTTAACTGGGTTTATGGTTTTTACTGTGTTAGAGACTTCACTGTGTTTAGGTTTAACTGAGAAAGATCATATATCATAATCATATATCATTTCTCCACAGAGCCTGCAAGATTAAAAAAATTAATGTTGCATCATTATGATTTATGCCCCAGTAGACTACTTTTCCTAAAAATCTCAATTAAGCTTCCTCTAGGGCTAACAGTTTTAAAGAAAAATATTGTAGTTTTCCCTTGCCTCCTCTACAAGAAATAGTTCTAAAGTTAAATAACACTTTTTCTTTGTAGCACCATACAGGAATACAGAAGGGCCAAACTCTTGAGATGTGTCAAATTACTTTTGGAAATAATGACTTGTTGCCATGGTAACCTGGAACCTAACGAATCTATCACAGGTTCTCGGCCCAGGTATGAAATGAACTGCACCAGAGATTTTAAAATAGTGACTCAGTTGCCTGAATCAGAAATGAGTTTCATATTCCCTTTTTCTTCAAGGATTAATCTGAATATCATCCAGCAAATGAACTCGTAAGTCGGGTATGATTATTATTTCCATCCCAAACTATGGAGGACTACTATGTATACACCTGATGTTAGAAGAGAATGTAAGAACTTCTAGGTAATCATTAAGCACATGTCCTTCTTTTTTTAAGATTTTTTTTACTTACTTATTTGACAGAGAGAGAGATCACAAGTAGGCAGAGAGGCAGGCAGAGAGAGAGAGAGAAGGAAGCAGGCTCCCTGCTGAGCAGAGAGCCCCATGTAGGGCTCGATCCCAGGACTCTGGGATCATGACCTAAGCCGAAGGCAGAGGCTTTAACCCACTGAGCCACCCAGGCGCCCCGCACATGTCCTTCTTGATTGTATTTTTCCTATCACCTGCCAGACATCAGTTTTCTGCTGAGATACAGGAAAAGTGCAGCCACTTTGGAGTGATGGTGTCACTTAAGACGTTTCTTAGGTCGAGTTATGAACATTAATTAAGAGAGAAACAGTAGATGCACAAGGGAGCAAAAGGGTATATACTTCCATTCAGACACTGACACTGATGTCTATCCTACTGACTTTCACTAACCGTGACAAAGGATTGACTACATCTGTGCCTCTTTGTGTGATCCGACACTCTCAAGACAAATCCTGGTAGTGGCAGTTTATGTCCAAGAAAGCTGCACAGAACGGAAAAAGGATATGTCACACGTGAAGCACACTGACAAGTGTCGCTGCTGCCTACCCAGACCCTGACGCCAGCGTGAGCTTTCTTTTATTCCTCGAATGGACTCTTATTTACATAATTTGAAGAGCATCAGGCCACGTCAGGAAATTATTTAAGCATCCAAAACCGTTTCTGATACTGAAGTCTAAATAGGTTGTTCAAGTTTAATGGCAACGGGTGAAGCTGAGAGGAAAATTAAATAAATATGAAATCTTTGAAGAATAAATAATGTAAGAGCCCCTCCGCTCCTGGAAAGCCTGCTAAATGTCTGTGTTGTAGAACTGCCGGTGCAGAAACTCTAACCCCACAGCTCCCAGGGGACAGTTGTCAGGAGACATCAGCCACCACCCAGTTCAGCATAATTAGCGTGGAGAACCGAAGCGGAGTTGCACAGATGAGAGCGGAGCCCCGTGGTCAAGCGTGCCCAGCCACTGACTTGTGCTTGTCTTGGATAGTCAGAGCTGCAGCATCCCACAGTGTTGCAGAAATGTGGAAGCGAGGGCAAAAAAACCAACCTCCTTTGCCCAGATACACCATTCTGTGTTAGAAAATATAAGCATCAAAAACATCCCAATTAAAAAAGCCCCAAGCTTAAACCACAAAATCCAGTGACCACGTTTACATGAACTCTGGGGAGAAATCCTATTGTATTCTCTGGAACAGTGATGTTGGAACTCGGGAGTTTCAACTCTTTGTTCACTTCAACTGCATGTTATTATTACTATTTTTTTTAAGGCAACTCAAATGCTGGAGATACAGAGACGACTTGACCTCACAGAACTTACTGTCAGGAAAAGGACCTAAGTGCAGATTTCTGAAGCACCGTAGCGTCGTTTCGAGAGAGAGAGGCAGGGATCTGGTGTTCTGACAACTCCGAAGAAGCAGGCACTTTGGCCAAGGGGCTCTGCCAAGTGTTCCCGCAGGAAAATGTGTCAGAAGGAAGTTGTAGACTCATCTGGAGCAACTTAGGAGCTTATTAGAGAGTAAATTTCTACTTTCAAAACCGTTAGGGCATTTTAGGCAACCAAAGTAGCATTAGCAAAAGCTCCGTCATGTGAGGCAAGTGGCATGAAGAGATTTGTGTTTCAGGAGAAAAAAAACAATAATATTTTAAGACTAGAGGAAGAGTTAAAATACCCAAGGGAGAAAGAGAAAAAACTGTCCTTAATTACAGCAGTAATGACACGGGATCAAAGGGTAAGTATTTAGATGTACTTGAATGATTACATGCAGGGTAAGAGATACACCAAAATCTAAGAGTATTTCAAGTTGGGTATCTGGAGAGACCATCCACTGAGAGATGGAAGTTTTTAAAGAAGTTGGAGGACACAATGAGTTCCATTTTAAAGCCTAGTAGACCTGTGGTGTCTTTCCTTGGGATATCCAAAAGGAAATTAGAATAGCCAATTTGCATTTCAAAGAAGATAAAAAAAAAAGATTTGAGAGACACAATCATCTCTGGTTAAGAAAGCTAATGTGTAGAATGATATGATATATTAGATTTCATATATATATAAAATAAGATCTATGTTCCAGCTTCAGCTTAAAGATTCAGAGCACTGCAAATGTTCCTTCCACCCATATAACAAGGAAAAACAAAATTGGCCAATTTTCCTGGCTCATGATAGAACTGAGGACGTAGAGAGGTGGTTATCCCATAAGAAAGTGACAAGCCCCTGCAGTACCACACCACCTGAGTATACTTAAACTGAAACAAAGGATCACCACAGCAGAAGAGTTAAAAGGGAAGGATGAGAATATAACTTTACAAAGTCACTTCACTACATGGGAGGTGGTATATGATTGTAGCAAGGGGTTCCACGGTTAATTAAAAATAAATATGGCAACAATCTAACAATAATTTTAAACAATTTGAACGGAGATACAGGTAATAAATCAATAAAATAGATTAAATGTAATTTAAAAAACTAACATAAGAGGACAAGAGGAAAAAATGCTGCAATGAATAGAAAATAGCTAAAACGGTAGATTTTAAACCAACTTTTATCAATAATCATTTTAGACAAAGATTCTAACCTTGTTAAAACTAGTTAAGAGATAGTCCAACTGAAACAAAAGACCCTCTATATTCTGCGTACAAGAAAACTGGAAGAGAAATTTCAGAAAAAGTAGATTTCAGAACAAGGAAAGTATCAGGGATAAAGGATATAATAAAAATGAGACGATTCTTCAAGAAATGTACAATTTTACATGCACGTGCACTTTGAAAGAGAATACACAAGAATGTATGGGTTCAAGTGGAGAAGCAGACACATGCATGACTTTATTCAGAGAGTTCAACATCCCTCTCTCCAAAACTGGTCCAACAAGTAGGGAGAAAATCAGCAAAGGTAACAAATGACCTGAACAGCACTATCAAATACCTTGACCTAAATGACCCTAATAAATGCACTCCATTTAGCAAAACAGAATAAGCATTTTTCTCAAGCTCACATAGATCATTAACCAGATAGACTATTTTCTGTTCCATGACACAAATCTTATTTTTAAATTGAAGGCAGGCAATATACACTTTTATACTATGTATGAATTAAGCTAGAAGACAATAACAGACATATCTGATCCTCTTTCAATAGTCAGAAAGCACACTTCTAAATGCACGGGTAAAAGAAAGTCTTGGGAAATTACCAAAAAAAGAGTTAAATAAAAATAAATATATGACATATCAAAATTTGTGGGACATAGATAAGTTGGTGTTTGCAGGGAAATGTAGAGCACCCAGTAAATAAATGAGGAGAAACGAAAATCTAAATTAATCATCAAAGCTTTTCCTTTAGGAAATTAAAAAATAATAAGAAATTCAACCTGAACAAAGCAAAATGAAATAAATAAAAATTAAAGCAGACATCAACAAATTGGAACTAGAAAAATAATAGAGAAAAAAAATCAATGAAACCAAAATCTGGTTCTTCAGATTGACGGGCAAAGCTCTAGCATGACGACAAAGAAAAAAAGAAGATACAAATTACTGATGTTAAAGTGAAACACAGGAGGGACGGTATTATAGACGCTGCAGACAGGATGGGGACACCACAAACATTACACTCGTAAATGTGACAACATGGATGGAAAGGGCCAATTCCTCAAGAAACACAAAGTACCACAACTCGCCCAATATGAAACAAAATCTGAATAGCTTGAGATTTATTAGGAAAATTAATAATTTAATAATTCAGGTGACTCCAGGGAGAAGCTACCAGGTGTCTTAAGCCAGCAGGAACATATAAATAGTAATTCTGATGAATTGTTGGAGGCCCAGCATGGGTCGGGTGAGCATGACCAGCTCACGGGGAGGAGAATTTTATGGAGGTTCTCGTATTTTAACAGGTTCCTCTTCTAGAACCCTTCCACACTTCCACAGGAAGAACTGGAGAAAGTTCTGTGGCTCCGGCCTAGAAGCAGGAAGAAAAGTCAATATCAAACCCACTGACTCTTCTCCCTTAACAGAGGGTTTATCTCCAGGAGCAAAGCGATGTTTCAGAAATGAAGGAGAACTAAAGACTTTCTCAAAAATATAATAAATAAATAATGAATAAATAAGTCAATCAGTAAATAAAATAAAAGGTATAATTTGCTGTTACAAACCTCCAATAAAGCAATTTCCAGACCCAAATGGTTTCCCTGGTGAATTCTACCAACTATTGAAAGAAGTAATACCAATTTTGCCCCATTTCTTCTAAAATACACAAGAAGGAGGGGCGTCTGGGTGGCTCGGTCAGTTAAACATTTGACTTCAGCTCAGGTCCTGATCTCACGGTCCCACTCGTGTTCTGGCTCTCTCTCAAATAAAAGAAAATAAGATACACAAAGAGGCATACTTTCAAACTCATTTTATGATACCAGTATTATCCTAACAAGATTCTAGAACTTTAAAATAGAACTCCTAATCAATCTCTCATAAACATGGGCAAAATACTACGCAATACAACTCACAATATAGAAAATAGTTGACGGTAGGGTTCTTCCTGTGAATATGTTTCAACATTCAAGAATAAGTCAGTGTAATTCGACATACAAATACACATGTAAAAACTTCTGATTGTATCAGTATACGCAAGAAATACATGGGCAAAATTCGACAGCCATGCTTTATAAAACTCTAACTAGGAGCCACCTAGGAACTGAGGGGGAATTTCTTAATAAGGGGAACCTATTAAACACTTACAAACTAACATAATTATAGTGAAAGACTGATGCTTCTCTCTTAAGATCTGTAACAAGGCAAAGATTCTCACCACTCCCACTGAACATTTCCTAACTAATGCAATAAAGAAAATAAAGAGAAATAAATAAAACTTTTTATTTGTGATATGACGGTCTATGTAGAAAATCCCAAAGAATCTACCAAAGAAAAAAGAAAAATTTTCTCACCGTAAAAGAGAGAATTTATAGTAGCTAAGAAAAAAAAGAAAAAAAAAACCACCTAGGACGAGCCCTATTGAACAGCCTCAAGAACAAGATATTAGCATAAACTGAAGTTTGCTTAGTGTAAATCCAGGTGGAAAAACCGGGAAACAATTACAGATATTTGGGCATATAGGAGCTGGTAGACATACGCATGTTACCTCGTTTCTTTAGGAGACCGGAGAAGCAGTGACATCTCAAGCAAATCCAGTACCCACATCGTGGTTGCTAATACCATTCTCCAATAAAAGGATTTGGGGCTCCTTGAAGAAATAGCTAATTCCAGAACTCGGACAGGGAAAGTACAAAATGAGCCTGAGGCATCTTGTAGCATCAGAAAATAATGAAGTACTCAAATAATAAAAAGGAATATTGCAAAGGACACAAGAGCCAAAATAAAGGAAGCTCTGGTAAAGATCACTTGTTTTATATATTTCAATAAGATATTTTATATAAAAATAGCCAAGTCCCATTCATGATCGAAGCTTACACAATACAACGGCTTTAATTTGGACACGGCAGTTACATGCACCTTTTGTTATGTTTGGGAACAATGGGAAGGGGAGGAGAAGCGGTGACGATTCACCCCATACGTTTTTAAGGGAAAGAGGAGGGTTTACAGTGTTTTGAAGGAAACCTACTGAAAAAATATTAGGTTATTGAAGCAATTGCAATGCGAAACTAAGGCCCTCCTATTCTAGACCATGCCTTTTGATATTTTATCATCAAACAAAATTCAGCCTAAGGCAGGAATTTCTATAGATTCTCATTATGGCAGTAAACATTGTTGAAAGGATGGTTGGCTCATACATGTGGAAAGCGTTGCTGCTGAATTTAAAGGACTTCACTATTTAGGAAATAAGGAAAAAAGGATATTTTGTTTTTCATGTCCACACAGATCCCTGGAGGACAGGACATTGTATTTTTCTCTCCTCACTAGCAGCAATGAGCCTGGAAACTATTTGGTAGGCAGTAAATACTAGAAAATAAATATGTCAATGTCTATTTAACACAGAATAAATTTAGACCATTAAAAGCAGGTCTAGGACACTAGTGACATTTTGGAAAACTGTCCCCCTAGGGTAGTAGACTGGCCTTATCAGAAGCATAAGAAGGAACTAAACATTATGGAAAACCACGGCAACTACAAAATATACGTGAGTTAGATCAAATGTGCTTTCCTGCACATTAGTCTCAACGCCTGCGTTACATACTTGCACACTTGAATGGTTCTCAGCATTCCCTTCATCACATTCAGACACAGTAGGTATTAGCTACCTTTCATCAACAGAACTCCTCACATTTGACAAGTATCGTATCATTTTATGTCGACTGTTTCACCAAACAACCCAATACAATATCATCGCCATTAGCAGCCAAGGAGCTTGAAATAGAGACAAATATATTTTAAAGACTCAGGCTAAGCAAGTTTTAAGAATAAAACTTATTTGGACCACTTGACTATTTTTCCGATCTGGAGCACATGGCATCTGGGTGTGGGATGGGAGAAGTCTCCCATCTAAACTGCATAAAACACATTAGAAAAGGACTATAAACACACAAATATACACTGTATTCATTAATGCTGCAGACGTACCATTCACTCTTCCCATAGACTCCCTAAAGCTCTCCCTGTACACAGTCACATTCGAGGGAACTGGTTGAATGGTGACTTTCAGAGTCAGCATAACTTTAATATTTTTATGAACATGTGTTCATCTCAAGTAGGGCAATTTCCCTGAGAAGGCTCATTTCCTGATTTTAGTAAGAACATGTTTGTTTTGTTTTGACAGTGAAAGTTACACTTAAAAATAAATCACTGAACAGGTTTAAAAAAAAGTTTTCTGAAAAGATATAAACATTGCTTCCGTTAAATAAAATACTTTTAATGTTTCCTCTGAAAACAGAAGGTCTCCAATTTTATGTTTTTTTGTTTACAATTTCCACCTTTAAAATTTTATTTGACTAAACCACTGGCCACGGCCACGTTTTTAAAGCATTCATATTTTGCTACTTTCCTATTCTTGTTTTTCTCTCTGCTTATTCAACATACACTCCTCACCCCACATCTTCATTGTTCCTAATTACAGTTTTCCTATTAGATCTTCACATTGAGTTCTGGGATCTGGGATCGTTCAAGAAGAAACATCTTTCTGATTAGTTAAGTCTGTTCTTCCTTCACCTAGAAGTACAGCAGGCAGCGCTCACGGGTTTATTAACTAACTGGTTTCACAGTCCCTAAGCACGGCACTTCACCCTACTTTCATGCAAGTGTTCAAATGGCACTCACTTCTCAAGACACTTTTTCCTTTCACAAAACTGTCTCAATATGGAGGCTTTGTCGTTAAAAGATATTTTGTTGTCATTTGCCAGAATTAATGATAAACATACACATCTTCCCCAGGTTGTGCATTTTAGCCGTGCTCTTGAATTTGATCTTCCAATTTTCTACTTCAAAATTCCATTCCTAAACTGCTTTAATGCTTGGCTTCCAACAGTCTAAGACCTGAACTATTGTAATTCATATAAGACTGTGTGTATTTTAAATACCAAATTTCAAAGATTTTATTTATTAGAGCGAGAGTATGTAACACTGGGTCTGGGGCAGAGGTGGGAGGGGGGAGCAGCACAGGGAAAGGGACAAACAGACCGCATGCTGAGTGTGTGCCGGACACCAGGCTCGATCTCACAACCCTGAGATCACGACCTGAGTGGAAATCAAGAGCTGGATGCTCAACTGACTGAGCCTCCCAGGTGCCCTTTAAACACCTAATTTTTAGACCCAGTTTAATTCTGCATGGTCAGCAATGGATTGTTTTTAGCTGTGTATTTTATAACAACTGAAGAAATAAAGCATCTGTAAGTTGAGGTATTTTAAAAGGATAACATTAAATTTTTCCACTTTCTATGAAACTTACTATTGAGAGGTTAACAATTATTTGTAAGCATCTTCTCACAAAATGTTTTGAGTAAAACCAACTGGTTAGGGGCGCCTGGGTGGCTCAGTGGGTTAAAGCCTCTGCCTTCGGCTCAGGTCATGATCCCAGGGTCCTGGGATCGAGCCCCGCGTCGGGCTCTCTGCTCAGCGGGGAGCCTGCTTCCTCCTCTCTCTGTGCCTGTCTCTCTGCCTACTTGTGATCTCTGTCTGTCAAATAAATAAATAAAGTCTTAAAAAAAAAAAAACAACTGGTTAATTTCTAAATTTCTTAAGATCTGACGGTCTGGTGGCGGGGGGGGGCTGGGTAGCTCATTGGTTAAGAGTCTTTCCGCCTTTGGCTCAGGTCATGATCCTGAAGTCCTGGAATCAAGTCTCACATTGGTCTCTCGGCTCAGCGGGGTGTCTGCTTCTCCCTCTCCTTATCCCTCTGCCTACTTGTGTTCCCTCTGTTAAATACATAAAATCTTAAAAAAAAAAAAAAAAAATTTGATGGTCTATTCATAGTAAACTCCATTTGTACTGAATCTTAAGAAAATTTATATGAGGTTGCAAGATTTTATTTCAAGGTTTCTTTTATTGCTTATAAAAACTGTTTTGAAACTATTCTCCAAACAACCTCAGAATTTACTAACAGTTCCTCAGAAAACTGGATGTTTGTATACTTCTACTCTTTTCCAGCATGACTGCTGCCCCCAAATTTACATACTAATGTGTACTGAGAATTAAGTCAGGGCATCAGTTTCAACATCAGTGGCCAATTTCTCCCTCTGAATAACAAAGATTCATAACTAAACCATAATATAGCTTGGCTGAAAATTAGGTTAGTAAGTCATCAATTCTACTCAGGCTCTCTTTCCCCAGTTTCACCACAACTACTCCGCTTCTCTTTGAACATACAAAGCTAAAAAATTGAAAACAATTATCCAATGCAATAAAGTATGATAATGTGAGTTACACTAATTCACCTTAAAAAAAAAAAAAAGTCTTTTGGGGAAGTAGTTCTAGGAGAACCAATCATGAAACAGAAAATGCTGCATATTGAAAATCATTTACCAGCATCATCGTGATAGGTAATATATATTGAACACTGACTAAGTGTTTTGCTCTAATCAATTTACATTTATTAACTTGTTTGATTTTCAAAACAAAGTCATTTCATGCATATTTTACAATGAGAAAGCTGAGGCACAAGAAAATAAATGATCCAACATCATTCAGCTAGCAAAAGAAGTATTTATGGACAATTTATTTTCTGAAGGATCAACTTCTAGAACAGCAGTCTATGTTTTATTTTACTTTGGAGTTATTGCTGTTTGCTTACTTTTTATTCAAACCCACCACTTAATCGGTGACATATCATGGCGACCAGTCCCAGCACACACACAGTAAGAGATGGACACTGCTGGCTGAACTCAGACCTGAGAATTCATGTGTGTTAAGTTCTCAATCAAACCAAGTATTTGGTTTCTCAAAATATTTAAGAATTCTAAAATTATAATCCCTTTATTGGCTCAGAAAGCTAGTCTCTTAAATATATAACATTCTTCCCATTTTTTTTAGGAGTTGCCAGAGACAACACCTTAGATAAACTTTGAATTATTTTGAGTATTTTACTTTAAAATTTTCTATGTTATATTTACCGAGGTACGTACTATAAAGATGATTCAGGGTTTCAAGATAAATTATTTTCTTCCTTTGTGTGTGTGTGTGTGTGTGTGTGTGTGTGCGCGCGCGTATAATCTCCACAATTCTTTAATTTAATTTTTTTCAGTGTTCCAAAACTCATTGTTTATGCACCACACCCAGTGTTCCATGCAATACGTGCCCTCCGTAATATCCACCACCTGGCTCCCCCAACCTCCCAACCCCCGCCCCTTCAAAACCCTTAGGTTGTTTCTCAGAGTCCACAGTCTCCCATGCTTCATCTCCCCCTCCAATTTCCTCCAACTCACGTCAATATTTTAAGACTTTACTATGAAACAATTAAATACCAAGACAAATGGATTTAAGTTTCTTTTCTGGTTCTACAACTTTCTGCTTCTGTAAAAATTAACCCTTATAAAATTCATAATTCGTAGTATGGGTAGTGTAGCAATTATTCTTCATAAAATGCCACTATAAGGATTAAATGAAATAAAGCAGATAAAGAATATAAAGTAATTCAGGCAGAGAATATGGGATGTATGGAACTTTGGTTCTTTTTCCCTCATCTCCACTTACTCTTTTCCAGCGTGACTGCTGCCCCCAAATTTACATACTAATGTGTACCGAGAATTAAGTCAGGGCATCAGTTTCAACATCAGTGGCCAATTTCTCCCTCTGAATAACAAAGATTCATAACTAAACCATAATATAGCTTGGCTGAAAATTAGGTTAGTAAGTCATCAATTCTTGACTGATGTCAAGTTCTGCAAAATAATAAAGTACTGTACAGGTACATACACTTTTAGTAAAGATAAATTAAATGCCAGTGATGAGATAAAAATTATATTGCCTTTTTTCTACAGGTAAGTAAGAAATCCCAGATATGTAGGAAAAACAAACAGAATTTTATACATGCATCTTACCATATACATACAAAAATTATCTCTCATTTTGGCAAATACTTTAAATGTTGCAACATTACCAACATCGTTTGGGGATCACAAACTAAAAACCTCCACATGAAAGAACACACAGTATAATGAATTCCTTTTGGTGTTGTAATAACTAATCACCTCAGATTTAGGATCTAGATTATACACACTCTCAAATAATATAGGATATTTTCACATAAATATAAACCTCCTGTCAAATATTCCACAGTATTCTTCAGAGATTTCAAGTGCTAACATTAAAATATGCAATATACCCTAAAAATAATATACTCTAAAAGGCCTACTCTGAAACATTTGATAGAAACATTTGATTCACAAAGCAATTCAGTTACTCCTAGGCTCATTTTCAAATGTCTGATTGACCTAAGGAGCTTACAGTGAGAAGTTGGTAAGCTATTCAATTTTATAATTTTAGTATCTCCTTTTTTCTCATTATCTCCATTAGCGTTATTACGACTACTCCTGAAATCACTAAAAATAAATTTCCCAGTGTTTGCTCATTTGTTTTTTAAAGGACAGAAAAGCAATGATACAAAAAAGAATAAACTGAAGGTCATTCATTGACTGATTTACTACCTGCTGTTAACACTCCATGAATGACCATTATGTGGAGGCGACTGGTTTAACTGGGAAGTTTTAGACAAAACAACACACAACACTAGCAAGAAATGTTTTAGCAGGAAAAAATCTTTAAGAGCCAGTTGGAGCGCGGCTCCAAAATCCAAGTAATGCAGACTTCCACTTCCGGCTCGGACGCAGTAGCTTCCAGGGGACCAATACTCTCCCCAAATGTAACGGGAAAAATACCGTGAAAACTGGACAGAGGAACCTCAAGAGGCCAGTGAACATACAAGAACGTTCTCAACCTTATTCGTTATTGGGGGAAAGTTAATTAAGCCCACGGTGACATATTATTACATATCATCAGAATAGCTAAAATTAAAAAGAATGAAAATATCAAGCGAGGGAGAAGATGTGGAACAAATGGGGACTGTCATAAAATGACATTTTTGTAGGTCAAAATGGTTGAATCATTTGCTTCATATGTTTTCAGCTAAGCCAAAACTTGTGAAAACCTATTTAATATTTAAATGTACCAGGACTCAGCCATTCTACTCCAATGTATAAATTCAACAGAAATTTCTATGTGTATACGCTATCCACAGAGAGGAAGTGGGGTACTATTTATTGTCCAGAGCTGGAAACAAACATACTAGGTATTTGGAACATATTCATCCAATACAGTACTATAAATCAGTAAAAAAAAAAGATTAAAAAAAATGATTGGTACACCCGGTAGCACGGAGAGATCTCACAAACGTAATACTGAGGGGAAAAGAGTCAGACCTGAAATAGTACATACTGTGTGGTTCCATTTACATAAAAGTCAGAAATAAAAAAAACAACTAATGGTGGTGAAAGTTGGCATAAGGGTCACATGACAGTCTCAGTGGTGTGATTATCATTCCCAAGACAGATACTAGTTTCTACGGGTGCACTTCCTGTATGTTCATTTCAATTAAAATATTTTGACCCCCCCCAAAAAAATGAATTTTACAAATCTAGCAAAAGTTTAATGCTTTGACCACCAGAGTTATTCCAGTCTTTCACGAATAACATTTTTTCTTTTTTTAAGTACACTCACCCCCAAGGTGGGGCTCAATCTCATGACTCTATGATCAGGAGTTGCACGCTCTACCACCTGAGCTAGCCAGGCACCTCAGAGGAGTAACATTTTTAATACATTATACAACTGGATGCTCCCACAGCTGGGTGGCTACTTGATGAGTGTTTGTTTGGTTCCCTGACTTGTAAAATATCTTCAGTGATGCTTGGAAGAAGGAATCAAACTGAAGAGCAGTAAGAAAGGGTGTTGATATTTTCTTTCCATATTTTTTGTCTTGTTCTCCCTTTTGTTTTATGGTTTTACTTTTGTTCTTATTTTTTTCCTCTGGTGATTTGAGATATATACATCCAAACCCCTGATGGCCAATTTTAAGGCTTTAAAACAGTGTATTTGAATATAAATTATCAATAAGAAGAATGAACCATTATCTGCTACTTCCCACCCTATAGAATAAGTCAGCTCTGATTAATTCATCAGGCCTTCTCATAATTCCATCTTTACAAATGGATTTTTGAGAAAACTAAATGTCATTATCTATATTGCAATGATTACATCATTTAAATCTTTTGAAATTTGTTTTAAGGGGTTCTATTTTCCCTTATAATATGTAGATTTTTATTTTATAAAAATGGTATATCATTTCACAAATCTTAACCTTTTTAATTGACCATCTCTCAATTTACTGTAATTCTTTTTTCTGATTATGTTAAAGGAACAGCTTCCATTAAATATCCATGAGTTGTTTACATTCTGAATCCTGTAATTGAAGATTTTTTTCCCTATTCTCTTACCCAGGAATTTCAACTCAGGAATGTATGTTGATTTACTGGTCAAGTATTTCTATCTTAACCTTTCTAATAACAGTGATTCTTGCCATGAAATCCATGACTTATCACATTTTTGTAGGAAATCTGATTCTTATAAAAAGTCCGAGGGTATACAAGATTTGTTTTATGATGGTGAATTTGAAACCATTGAATTTGAAGAAAAAATTATATGGATGGTAACATTCTCTCAAGTTCAAATAAGCACAAACTGATGAAATTATGGCGTGCAGAAGGGGCAGGAAGAGTGCATAGAAACACTAATCACAACATAGGAAACACAAGTGTTCCATTAAAATCTAAAATAAAAATGCATTTAGTTATAAATGTAATTTTAAAACACTAATAATCTTTCAAAATAAAGCAAGAAGTAGGACATTCATATACTCAGTTTCAGTATTATTTTGTAACACGTTCTGATTTTTTTTATTTTAAAAATTAAAAATTTAAAAATTTAAAAATTTAAAAAATTCAGATTAAAAAATCTGAAAAATCTGAAAAACAAAAGACTTTGAGCAATAACATATTGACTAAAAGTATAGCTCAGGGATATTTCATATGATACATATTAAAAGGTATCTGTAGTTAAGATGTTGGATATTTTAACTAATTATGACCATACAGATTATTTTTAATGTTCTATCAAGCTGGTTGAAAAGTACTATCATCTCCATCTACCTCTACACATAAATCTTCTTAATATGGAGACAGGGTACTGTGCTATTTTTAGCAGCAGTATAAAGCAACAGACATATGTCATCTCCCATACTACATGGTATAAAAGTACATCATTTCACCCATGAATGACCAAGTCAAATCATAAAATAATTTATTCCAAAAATACTTATCAAGCTTCTACACGCCACTATGTTTGTGCATTTATGAAAAGACAAAGATGAACATGTAGAGAAGCTCTCAAAGGACTTAATCTAAAGGTGCACACAAAAACTAAATTCTCCTAACAACATAGTGGGATATGGCATAATAAAAACAATACTGATAATACAGGCTTTATTTTTATGAAGGCCTCATGTTTTTCATGTTTGTTTGTTTTTTGGGTTTTTTTTTTGGGGGGGGTTGTTTGTTTTGTTTTAAGAAAATAAAAGCACAAAGCACTACTCCCTGATGTCCACCACCCTGCAGTGCTGATGTCAGGACTGACAGGGAGACGGTCTAATTCAGAAAATTAAGGTCCTACCTGTTACAGCACTATCACCTGAAGTGCTCCAATGCCATGGGCACACAAAGACCCTTTAACACTTGCTCCAATGCTAAGGACACACAAAGACCTTTTAACCCACTTTGCACCTACAGGTACTTCCTAACAAATATGAAACAAATCTCCTAGGACTTTCCAGAAGAAAAAAATGTGGGCACTAACAAACAAGACTTCCCCCATTTTTTTAATATGGGAAAATTTTAAGCATGGTTTATGCTCAAGGGAATGAGTCCCACAGCTAGAGATTAGAGATGTTGGAGATGGAGCAGTTGAAGATACAGCGGAGAAACGGAATAAAATATGAACAAAACTAATAACAGAAGTAACAATTATCCTAGTGATAATATGTAAAAGAAAAAGTGGGATATTTAAAGAAGTTTCTAATTTCTCTCTAGTTATTATAATCATACTTAGGCCATTTTTAATGTGTAGTCCTGTTCTCTTATTTAACATTTTAATATCAGGTATATTGATTTTTCTAACAGTATCCTACAGTTAAAGGATACTTTAACAATGAGCTAAGTAACAATTGTTTAAGTAGCAATGAGAGACCTATTCTCCTCTCTCTTACACTGCTCAGCTTTGCCAAGTCTGAGACAGAGCATCAAAAAACAGAGTAAAGGATTATAACTTATTGCTTAGAATAAGAACCCATATGCTACACATCACTGATGAATTAGTTAATATAGGTGGGAAGCTGTCACTTTCAGTCCAGGGAAGCCTCTTCCTTACAGTGGAAAACCAGCTAATAAATATAGAAGAAATAATAAGAAAATTACAATCGGCAAACATATTAATAATAATTTAATCAAGAATCATCAATGCATGATGATAAAAATCACAGAAGGAATTTTGAGGATTAAAAGGATATTTTCAATCAGACCACTATTACAAAGAAAAAAACATTAACTTTTCAATGGACACACCTGACATATACCACCTTAACCAAAGATGGTATCAACAGTAAAAAAAAAAAAAAAAAAAAAAAAAAAAAAAAAAATAGACCTCATACCTCATGAAATGATGCTATGAAAAGAACACAATATTTCTTCTGCATATTCTTGCCGAAAGCACAATCAAAAGAATTTCTATAAATAGATTGGTACTACTTAAAATGACTGAGGAACAGTTTCTGATGAAGACAAAAGGGACTGGAAAACTAAATGCAAGGAATTATCACAAATTCTTCTATAAACAGCACTCAAAGAACACTTAGTGAAATTCGTATAAGATCCATAAGATTAGCTAATAGTATATCCATGGTATTTTCCTATTTGTTAAGTATGCAGTGGTCATATCAAAAATATACTCATTTTTAGGACTACTCAATCTGTAAGGTCAACAATTCTGCAATAATTTCTATACGTAACCCAAAAGAAGAAAATATACTAATACAAGGTTGTCTCTGGGTGGGTGAGAGAGACAGAAACGAGGGACAGAGAGAAGGTCACCGTTTGAAAAAAAAGACTGAGGAAAATCTAAGAATTCTGTGTACTTAATCCTCCTGTAACTTTTCTCTATGCCTGAAATATTGCATCTGAATAAAAATTTAAATGAAAGTAATGCCAGCTATCCTATGGAATCTCTTGGAGATTTCAAATGAGCATTATAATATCATGGGCTCTGTAATTTTTTAAAAAAATTATTTAGCTATTATTTCTAAAACATGTCATGAGTAGCTCTAGATCCCCTCTCAGTTGTTGCCAGAAATCTCCATATTGTAGATTTGCCAGTATTTGCTTAGGTGTAGAACTAAATCATCATTTATTTCCATGCCATAATGTATCTATACATATCCTTTAGGAATATCCTAGAAGAGTGTGGCGATCACGACTCAGACATCCTATCCTGTCCTGGACCAAGTTACTCTCCTAAAATCATCAAACTCTGCTTAGAAATGCCATCATGTTAACAACCAGTAAGTATGAAGATTCAGGGAAATAGGCGTATTCAGACTAATGGCATAAGGAGGTGAAAAGGTACAACCTACCTGGGGGGAAATCTGTAACAAACTAAGGCACGTATTGTAAAAATTTGTTAAATGCACAAAAATGTATTTTAAAAAGTAAATACTATAATATTTATAGAGCATAACTCTTGAGAGCTACTGAATTGTCCCTCACTGTAGGCTTGATCTGGGGGTATGGCCCCCAAATTCCGGACAAGGCTGTAGAGTACCCAAAGTTAGGAGTCCCAGTACTCAAGTCAGGCAGCCTAAATTCAGATCTTGGCTTTTCTACTTACCAACCGGGGAACATGGGTCAGTCACTTATTCCTCTTCAACTTTCTCCCAACAGAATTACTGTGAAGGTTAAAAGAGATCAAGCATGTATACACTTCACAGGCCTTTATAGGTGCTGGGTACCTAAAACATTCGGCACCATGCCTGACACATATTGGAGGCAAAATTAAAAGTAGCCATTGTTTTATCATGACTTTGTACTCAGACCGGAAATTGCTCTGCAACGTTAAATTCCATGGTGTCTACCCATATACTATGTGTACATTAATACTTAAATATAACACTGAAATTAAAAAAATAAGTTTCAAATTGCATTATGGTATAATTCTGTGTATCTCCACAGAAATATCTTCTGGGCTACAGTCTGAATATGAATGCATAATATTCCTGTTTTTCTTTAAATCTTTTTTCGTGAGTGAACATGTAATTTCATAATCGGGAAAAAGGGTGTTATTTACATTAAACAATTACCATCCCCAATACTTAATGCCTCCTCTTCATGTTGATCTCATTTTATTTTTCTGGCCCAGAGAACCGGGGAGGAGAGGGTTGGAGGGGGAGCACACATACCCACGACCACAAGAGCACTGGGTGAGGATAGAGGTCTTGATGAGAATACTCTGCAATACCGTCCCACAGTCTTCCCTCAATCTGGCCAAATAATTTATTTTTTTTAATGCAGACATTGAATTTTCAATTAATCTTTAAAAATCTTCATTCTACTATTTGGACTTTAGCATAATGGTAATACCTACACTTGAGGACTGTTTAAATTTGTGCTGTGTTAGTGCATAGTAGCAGGGAAACCATCTTGATTCAGAAAAATTAGATGTAATAACTTTTTACATCAAAAAAGTCATGTGTTTTTTAATGCAAGTTGTGTTTTATGGAAAGACAAATATTAAGCAGTAAACTATATACTATACTTTAAATGAGATGGAATTGATAGCAAGGCGCACCATTATTTTGTCTTCCAAAACAAGTTATTTCTTGTCATGTTTATTGTAATATGTGCAGAGATGTTAAATACGAAAAAAATAAAACCAACCTAGTTGTAGAAGAATGAATCATCAAATTTCCATAGAGGCTGTATTTCTTAACATTGTATTATGGAAATTACTGCATCAAATCCTATGAGATGCATTAAAGTGAGGTTTTCTTGTTTTAATTATTGGCTATCAACATAATTTGCATAGAATTGAGTCAGTGTATATAATGAAAAGGGTTAAACTTCTAAAGCAAAGAACATTCTAGTGAGCCCCATCCATAATTAAAACATGAAGGGCTAATAAAAAGTTGAAGCCCAGAATTGTTTTGTTGTTTTTTTTTTTTTTCCTCCCCTTCCAGGTTCAAGGCTAATAAAACAATAATCTCTGCACAAATATTTTTTTTCTTTTCCATCCAACATAAACCGGTGCTTAATGGAGAGTCAATAACCTTATTATGAAAACTGATCTAAATCAATAGTATACAGACAGTGGTTAATGATGCTAGGCAGCTTTTTCAAGTGCATTTACTGACAGGATCCTATCCCTCTGGTCAGGAGTTACCGAGAACACGTCTTGAAAAGCACACTGTGATACAAAGCAGGCACGCAGATGCCTCGTGCTTGAGACTAAATTTAATCACCTCCTGCTTGTGACCATTTGGCAGCTTTGGGAAAGTTCTCTCCAGAACCAACTCTCTGAAGCCGGGCTGTTAAAGTGCTAATTAAAGAAAGTGCATGGAAGACATGAACACTAGGAGTCTGGGGTAATTGGCTACAAAAAAGACAAGGCTGAAACACGTCACTTTGTCTGCTTCCCCTGATTAGACTCTAATTCGAATACCAATATTTCACTGCACGCCAAGGTGCTCTGGGAGAGATGTCTGCCTCTCTCTTGGTTGAATGGATGGCTCTTGTGTGAAAAGGGAAAAATAGCAATTTTATTTTACACTTAATCCTCCGACACTTTCAGGATCAACAGGGAAGTCCACAAAACCTTTCCTGTGCATCTTAATATGATTTATTAAAGATGAGGAAAAAAAGAGGATGAAAAATGTCATCTAACGAAACAAGTAATTCTGTACATTAGAAGTTGCCCAGCAAACCTATCATGAAGCAATGGTAATTACATTTGAAGGGCTTACGTGCTGCCTGATAAACTAGTTCAAAACATATGCATGTATTTCCAATCTACTGCTCGCTTCCTTCATAGATGAGCTGCACTGGCGAGGGGGAGGCAAGGTGGAATTGGGGGCAAACACGGTGAGTAGGAACGCACTTACAGAAATCGTGAAGCATTACCATGCTATAGACTTACTTGAACACTACACATGTGTCCTTTGGTATTAATTCTTAAGAATTTGAGATAAATTAGATTATGAATTTACTAGAACGTCCTGTGAAACAAACAGTGAATTCTCAATTTTAACTGCTTTGGAATTTTGAGGGAACTGAGGAGAGAAGGAATTTCTGCTAAGGACACACATCAGCCAATAGTGAAGTCAGAGTTTGAGCTCAGACTCTATAGGAGCATATATAAACTGCTATATACTAAACATGACTATTAACAGTCACAAAGGCAATAGTCTTTTTAAATGATTTGATCATTAAATTTGTGCTTTAATATCTGTAAGATTCAAGTAAATACAATACTGTTAAATAATGCAAATTCAATTCTTTGTAATGCCCATGCTGTTTCCCCAGTATAATTCACTTGTCACTGTTTCAATGTCCATGGGACACAGGTTTGGACTTTTTTTTTGTCGGTAGCGACAATGAGTTCTAATAAATAGGGCAAATTCAGAGGTCCTTTTCAGCTTTGAATATTTACTTAGTTATTCTCTAAAGACTAGCCCACAAACTTCATATATCATATATTCAAAGGTCAGTCCCATAATCTTTTAAAGACCAGGAAGTTCATGCGTCAGACTTTGGAGAAAAACACTCTCTATGAGATCATTTCTTAATTTGAACTTACAGTGAAATGTGTTCTTGAAAGCCCTGGTTCCTAGCTAGCACACAGGCTTCAGAAGAAAGAGGACACTAATTCTGCAAAGACATATGAAGAGCCATTCAACCCTCTAGAGGAATGAGAAGTCAATGTGTCTGGACTCATGGCAGGAAAAGGACCAAAGGAACAGGACTGCAGCACTGGGGCAGCTGAAAAGAACATCTGGGAGAAAAGACAGGACTCTGAGTATATTTGTTGTGCTTTTCTCCCCCTCATCCACTCACCTTTGTCCACCTCCTCTTTGATGTATCCAACAAAGTCTACATTTGTCTTTGTATCAGCGAACCATTTTGAAGACCTTGAAATAGATGCCAAGAAAACACACGTGAATGTCATTTATCCAGAGGAGGAAAGTAGCATGATAATGTAAGACCCCAGTATTCACAGAAACTGGATGGGGTAGAGGGACAAAGCTCTTAGTCGCTTGAGAACATACAATCAGCTGATGACAAGAGCAGCACACAGTAAGCGGTCAGAACGGACATGTGGATTATAGAATGAGAATCTAAGACATCTGAAAAAAAAAGGTCAATGTGGAAACTAAAAAAAAAAGAGACAAGTAGTAAGTGCAGTCTTACAGAAGATCCACCACAACCATCTCAAGTTCACACAATCCAGGTCTTTTTTGCTTATTTGCACATCTGCATTTAAAGTAATGGTTGCCTCTGTGTTTCTTTACCCCCATTTGAATCTGAGAGCTTCCTCTCCCATGCAAGATTAATCTCCTTATCTCTGTCTTGGACTTTACGCAGAACTATTAATCTTAGTCCAAAAAATCCTCAGGTAGATCTTCATGAATATCACTCAATCTGAGTCAGATAACCTCTCTTGGTGTCACTGCGAATGCCTTCTTCATATCATTTATATATTGGACTGAGCCTGTTCCCACGGTGGTTACACGGAGTAAGTTTGTAGGAAAGTGAGAGGTGCCCCATGAAAAGCAAAGAGAATAGTTTCCTTGGTAATCTTTCCCTTAAAAATGATGCCAGGGACACAGAATTCACTGTTAATGAGATAGTGAGTAAAAGGACATAAAGGAGCTGAGATGTATTTGACATCCCTACATCACCCCCAACATACTGTAAAATCCTTGAAGGCAAGGACATAAACTTTCTTATGCTTTCAGCACTTACTACAGTGTCTGGTGGGTTGTTGATAAATGAACTGATGGAAGAATAAAAGAATATTCATGCAATTTTATAAAAAATATATATGTAACCTGGTTTTGACTTTGTAAAATAGATATGCAGAAAGCTCTATTCAAAAAAAAAAATTATGGCTACTATGGGGGGAAACTCCTCACTGCCATGGATTTAGTGTGTGCCCACTAGTCTCTTGCCTGAGAAAAATGGTAGCAAGGAAGCAGAATCATGTGGTGAGGAATGGGCATATAGGAGTGAGACAGGAAACTGAAGTGTGTGAGGAAGTGGCGTATACCAGACAACCCAGATGGAAGTGACATAAACATGCAAAGCAATGTGTCAGTGACAGAGCACAAAAAAGTTGCATCTGCCAACAAGGGCACTGCAGCAGACAGAACCCTACACAGTGATCTGGGGCTCTAAATTACCAGCTTTATAGTCTCCAAGGGATCAGTGGTCCTGCTACACAGGTCCCAAGCCTGATGTCATTACACTTTGTTCCTTCAGTTTGTTATTTGTATCACATACGGTATCAAAAACAAGTAATTCTACAGGTTCATCATCCTCTATATTTAGACTGTTATGCTTTTCAAGGAGTTTCACAGGTACTACAGAAAACAATATCCTGAGAGAGAAGGGAAATGGAGACTGGGAAACAGTTCTGTGTCTTAACTGAACTCCGTTGTTAAAAATTAATCTCCTGGCCACCAACTAGTTCTTATATGCCCTTCTTGACCACACTTCTGCAATACTGAGTATTTCATCAAGGTGGGATACAGACATATGGAGCAGAAAAACAGACTGGAACATCGATGCTCTTCTGAGCAAGCCAGAATATGGTACACCTTAACCAAATGCATTACAGATGAGCAATGCATTAAAATGCAACAAATATCTTACCAGCAAGAAAAGCACATATGTTTTAAGGAAATATTAATAAGCAGATTTGACATTGAGTTTACAGTTTAAAACTAATTACAGAAGATACTATGTAAAATTATCAAAACAGGTTAACTAAGACAAGGTTAATAAACCATAACTCTACTATTGACCAAGGTTAATAATAAACAATAACTCTAATATCAGTTGACTTGTGCTACCTCTTGCAGTCAATCTCTTTCCTGAAACATAGGCATATTTAACAGCTTAAAACAGCCACTTATTCACACTCTCTATAGGCTGAGAATGTAGGGAACATACAGAAAGGCTCACAAGATTACAATCAAGGTCCTGATTGGGCTGCATTCACATCTGGAGGCTAAAATGGGGAGGGAACTACTTCCACACTTGAGTTGTTGACAGAACTCATTGCCTTGAAGCTATGAAACTAGGGCTGTGGATTTTTGCTGTTCTTCACAAGTATGGGCTTCCTGCAGTTCCCACAGGCCACTCATAGCTCCTCCACGCATAGACATGTACTCCTCAAAACAATACAATTCTATGCTACTTGGAGACTTTCAGCTCAGGAGAACTCAGTTCAACTTTTAAGATTTTCACTGATTAAGTCAGGCTCCCCAGAATATTAAAAATCTATTATTTCAGGATCTTAGCTACATCTGTAAAGTCTCTTCATTTTTGCCATGAGTGATATTCCATCATCTTTGCTATATTATATCATCTAAGAGCAAGGTATGGGTTCCACTCATGCTCAACAGAAAGGGTATACAAGGCATGGACCCTAGGGGCTGAGAATTCTGGAGATCCATTCCAGAGTATGTCCAACAAAATGTGTGTTTTTGACCATGAAGAAAAAATCTAAGGGTTAAGTAGGTGTGATTCAACTGTACTGTAGTAGTACCAAGAGACCTGGGGACACGTCCCCATTAGAAACAGCAGGGACTTTAAGTTGGTTTATTACTAAGAGGCTCTCTCACCATTCCACTGTCACTATTTTTATATGTTTGTGCAGAATCTTCCACAGTAAAGCTGTGCTATTATACCCCCAAGTCCCACTAAGGTTTCTCCAGCTTGACTACTTTTGATATCCTTAAAGTCATAAATTTGCAAATATGAAAACATATTTAAAGGGAAAGTGAAAATATAATTTTTGAGGTTAAAGGAGTCAAATTTATGTGAGGAATTATATGTACAAGGGTACAAGGTCATCTTTATTAGCTTAAAGGATCAGTCTGAATGGAAGCAAATAATTAGTTTTCCTGTGCCAGAAAAGCTCATAGAAGAATTATTTGAAAGGAGGATTTAGTCTTTGTGTGAACATGTAACTGTTTATCTTGAAACTATAATCTGAAATATTAGAAATAATTGGGCAAAATGTGTCAAATTTTATCTACAGCTCTGTAATTTTTAAAGCTGAAAAACTTATTAGCAGTGGAAAGTAAAGAAAATCAAAAAGCACAGCTGCAAAGAAAGATATAAATGCCCTAAATAGTGCTATTGCATATCTAGCATTCCTATTCTGAAATAATAAAATATAAGTGTCTTGTGTTCTTAATGCCAAATACAACTTTTTTAAAAAATTCTAATACATAGGACAAAATCTGTGTAAATACAAGACATATACTCTATGGCAATTAAGCATCATTTCTTACATGTTTTTCAGGTTTAAGTATAACTATTATGTTTCATGTGATTATCAGTAAACACTGAAAAAAGAATTCATATTTTCACCTTTTTCTCCATACTAAAAAAAATGCAGTCTGACATGACCTAACTGTTATTTCAATTGGGGGATAAAATGGGACAGGATAATGACAACAGCTTAATATTTGCCAGGGTGTGGAGAGGAGGTGTGGTCCTGTGTGTTCAGGGAAAAAAAAAAAAAATTATGGTTAGTCCCTAGTCTTCCCCCTTTAAGAACAATTACTACTAAGTACAACTAGGACTATAATAAAGCTGTTGCCCAAGGTAAAATACTAATATTCGTAACAATTCTCTTACTTTTGGGGACCATGACACCAGTTTTGACTTTTCCTTTTAACTTTCACATGCTCTCAGCCCTCGGACTTGACACTCACTCTCTTCACCTCTGCTTGGAACAAATACAACAAGACCAGAGGCTAGGACCTAGGATGCAGGTGTTCCCGGGTGAAAGAGGGTCTTGGGGTGGAGGTGGGGGAGGGGGGGTTTCACAGGGAAATGAGGAGGCCACAACACTGAGCAGCTCTGGCAACAGAACCCAGAGCCTGAGCTCACTTTCGCTCTGCCTACACCAACTGGGGCCTAGGACTCACTCACTTGAGATATGTAACAAGAATACAGAGGATCAAGTTTGTGTTTGTGCACCATAAGGCAGTGCTAAAACATGTTTTTGAATGAATTATTAGTTTAAAAGCTGTAACATATATGTGTTTTAGATACATGATCATAATAGTTTTACTGAAATTCTTCTGTTAATGACTGGGATGGAGCTGGTTTTAATTAGTTCTCATATCCAGAGGGGAATGTTATTTTTGTTAAGCTTAGGGTTCTACATCACTTCCACCCCTATACTTTTATTTTATGGAAGGGAAAGGTGAGAAAGCTTTTTCATCTAAATAAGTTGACGGGGATTAATTCTCGCTTAATTCTCTAAAACATTCACACTGTTATGGTGACAGTCTTATAGCAATTGCCCTCCTAATTATCAGCTCAAAGCTTGATTACTCTTCCAATTCCCTGAAAGCAAATTGGAAATCACCTATCTTATGAAACGTTGTGTTATTAGATCATTATCATCATTGGAGCCATATTTTTTTTCTTTTATTTTATTTTTATATTTTATTTTTTATTTTATTTTATTTTATTTTATTTTTTTCTTTATTGTGTGTCTCTGTTGGCATTTCGGGGTAGCTATGGAGTGAAACCCAGGATGCTCATAAGATCTGTCTCTTGTGCACAACAGAAAAAAGATGACGTGAAACAGCAAACTAGAGAGAAGACTGGCACTCTTGGAAGAAGCTGACTGTGGCCCTGTTCTCATGTTAGTCCATCTACAAGGGAAACGCAAGTCCGGAATCTGACGGTGCTACCCCAGTTTGAAGACCACAGCCATAGAGAAGCCTACTTCTGAGCGTTTTCACCACAAGTTTCCAATTGAGCAAACATTTGTTGCAAACACACAAATACGGTTCCAGCTGACAAATTCAGATTTAATCTTCTATTGTGCAACATATCATGAAGCAGACACCATATACCGTATGTTATCTCAATTCATATGGGCCTCTTTTGTGCAAAATAGTTCTGTCTTTATTTTACAAATGAAGTCACTAAGTTTCATAAAAATTGCCTTAGAACATTCTAGTAAGAAGCAGAGATTAGATTTCAGGCCTACCAAATATTTGAAGTTCTGTCCAACACACTCTGCATTAAGTCTCAGGGGAAAAAAAATCACAGTGTGATCAAATATTCCAAAGAACATGGAAGATCTTCCAAAATATTTAAGTCATATACAAGCCTAAATCTTTTCTGGAAGCTCTTGGTGGAAATCACCTCATGCATTCTTATGCACACACCAGCATTTCCTGCTGACTCAAAGGAAGAACTAAAGGTCATCCTTCCTTATGGAACCAAGGTCAAATGATAAGGTGGTAGCAAAACATTTGGACATCAAAGTACAGAGTTTGGAGCCAGATAAGCCGGAAACAAACAAATGCAAAAATACTCTGTAAGGGGGATGGCTGGGTGGCTCAGCAGGTTAAGCCTCTGGCTTCTCCTCAGGTCATGATCCCAGGGTCTTAGAATCCAGTCCCCCATCAGGCTCCTTGCTTAGCAGGCAGCCTGCTTCTCCCACTGCCTGCTGCTGCCCCTGCTTGTGTGTGCTCACTCTCTCTCTGACAAATAAATAAAATCTTTAAAAAAAAAAAAAAACATATTCTGTAAGAACACTCCTCTCACTACATCTATATTAATATAGCCTCAAGAATAAGTGGCTGAGGTGTGTGGTGGCTCCGTCTGTTAAGCATCCAACTCTGGATTTTGGCTCAAGTTATGATCTCAGGATGGTAGGATCGAGCCCCACGTTAGGCTCCGTGCTTAATGTGGAGTCCGCTTGTCCCTCTCCCAACCCATCCCCCACTTATTCTCATGCTCTCTAAAACAAATAAAATTATTTTTAAAAAATTTTAAAATTAAAAAAAAAGTGGCTAAAATTTTAGGAAATTTATAGTGGGAATTCAGACCCTAAGAAGATCATCCCTCAGTTATTTCTACTGACCTACCAGGTTCACAGTAACTGAGGATCTTCCCACACGAAACTGACTATTCATATATACGTTCAGTTAAGCATACTCAAATACATTTGTAGATATTTGTTGAATTACTCTTTTATTACATCTCTTCCTTCAGAAAAACACTTTAGCCTGCATTTATTTATAAGGCTCGCAATATTACATGCCATTTCTTGGATATAAATGGCATAACGATTTCATCACCTACGAGTAAAGGTTTGGAGATAGCATCTCGAGTCCTCCTCGTTTTTCCTATTCCAGTTTTCTGAGAACTGCTGGTGTCTTGGGGGCTCTTTTATTCGTATCCCAGCCCTTTAACTTCAGAGTATTTGATACTCTATCATTAGACGATTTCCTCTCTCACGGCTTAAAATAAGCTTGTTCCAGAAAACCTAATACCATTACCCAACCCTTCTTACAAAGCCAACATTTTCCTCCCTTTTGTACTATTAAACCTTCCTGTAGATTATAGTTAAGAAAGGACCATCTGCTTACAAGTCTTCTGTTTTCGACTCAGAAGTCCACAACCACAGGAGATGCTGTTTCAGTAAAACCCGTTCCATCCTGCCCCACCTCTCTTGGCATTACCTGTTAAGAACAAACCTAAAGAAGTAGAGAACTGTTGGTGATCTTCAGGATCAAACGCAGAGACCCTCTAAAGGACCACACAGGAGCATGTTTTGATATAGTATCATTCCATCTCTTTGGCCCTTGATTTTAAAAAGACGACGACGACGACGACGACGACGGGGGCGGTGGTGGCACCAAAAGCCTGTTTGGTGAATAAGGTTCTTGCTAAATAGTGCTAAAAAGTCATCATGTGTCTTCTACTGCTGGAGGCAACACTGGGATTCCTTTACCTATCAAGGACCAGCTACCCTTCCTGGATTTCACCAGTCTTAAGCTCTAACGTAGGAGATCCGAGTTAAACTCCCAAGAGAAATTTCTGAACAAGAATACTTGTTTTATGTCATCTCAAAGAAATATTAATAAGCAAATGCTGTTCTCCTCTATTACGATATATACTGTACTCACTAAAATAGTCTTTAAACAGCAGGCATATAAATCACACTCTACTAAATGGCATTTGGTCCAATGAAGACATTTTTTCATTATTAACAGAAGCTGAATTTTAAGCCACATTCATGACAGTAACTGTAGCAATATCTTGTTCTCTATCAATGATAAGTTTTGGTACAGTGAGTTTAAGATGCCATTGAACTTTCAACAAGATTCTCATATTCCTGACATTCTTTTATGCATGCTTCCCAGAAGAGGGAAGGGAAGCATATAAAAGTGTGGTGTCAATGAAGTTATGAACTTTGGAAAAAATACACTAAATATGAATAATATATGATTTGTTAATATGTTAAGAGTCAGAAATTGGGAGTATCTAGAATTCATGTTAACACAAGCCAACACTTAAAAAATAAAAAAGTTTGCTAAGATGCTTATGGTTCATCACCTAAAAGCTATTAATACTGAAACTCTACTGAATGAAAATTAAAAAATTAAAATTATAGATGAATTCATCCATTCTTCACCACCCCCCCAGCAAAAACAAAAACAAAAACAAAACAAAACAAAACAAAAAGCCCTCCTGAGAGAGTTTTTAATTCAAGTGAATGTCAAGGTCATTGTTATTAGAGCATCTAACAAGTTCACTGTTTTGTCCATGTTATTAAGGCAAATGGTCTTTGAATAACTAGTATTTCCATTCAAATATATTTGCACAAGTAGTAAATTTTTTTTTCAGTGCCACTTCCAAACTTCAGCAAATTCAATATGGTCACTTCTGCCCCCTTGAAAACCAGGGTTATAACAGTTAAACTAATGGATCATATTTTTTACCTACCAGAAAGTGAGAAAATATTTTTAAAAAGCAGGACTTCTTAATATTTATTTCCAAGTTTCCATAGATTTATGTTCTGAGTTGCAATGAATACATACAAATAATTGCATATAGTCATTATTTGAATTTGCATTTAAAGTGGTTTCACACTAAAACACAAGACTATCCAATCAAATGATAACAATTTATGTCGAAAATAACAAAAGATTTATATTTGTAATCTTTTGTGTGTGATTGCTTAAATGACTTTTAGGTAATTAAAAACTTCCTTTGTAGAGATCTAGGATAGTTCCATAATTTAGTTCACTATGGTAATTTGAGGAGAGGAGAAAAATTATTACTAATTAATTTTAAAGCTATTTCCATTGGTGCCTTTATTTACTACCCTTTTAGCTCAGAATTCAGAAATTATTTTTTTCTAAGGTAGAATAGAATTGGATAAAGAAATAAACAATCATTTTTGGTTTTTTTAGTAAGTCCTTTCACGATTGAATAAAACTGTTTTACGGAAACAAAAATGTGATTCTGACAACACATCTAAATCCTCACTTTCACAGGATTTACCTAATCTTGGGCATTTCATTCATCAACACCATGGCAGATACCCCAACAAAGCCTGTAAATCATAAATTATAGAACTCCAAATTTCTATTGCTATCCTTTGTGGAATAAATCATCTACAAATCATTAACACAACACTTAACATCCAAATCTGTATCAGTTTAGATCAATCCACTGAGACAGCTAATTCATCTGACACCTAATACTTAAAATTATAGATAAATCATATATAACCCCCTAGTGATACAACATGATTATTTTTAGAAAAGATAGAAGAGTTGGTATGTGTTTCAAAAACATATGATATAAAAATCCCAAGAGACCTATATTTTTAAATTCTGGAATTTTCTTTTCTTTTCTTTTTCCAAGAGAGGAAGAGGAAAAGAGAGAATCTCAAGTACACTCCAGGATGAGTAAAGAGCCCAATGCAGGGGTCAGTCCCAGAACCCTGCGATCATGACCTGAGCAAAATCAAGAGTCAGAGGCTCAATGGACTGAGTCACACAGGTGCCTTTAATTATGAATTATTATGCTTTAGGTTGAGTAGACATCTATTTCATTACAACAAGCAACTTAAATGCCCACTTTTAAGAATACGTAAATAAGTTTTCCTATGGAGACTTTTTCCTAATCCATGTGAAATCTGATCACCCACAATTTAGTAAGGTTTAATCTAACTGAAAGTCAACTGGAATTTAAGACACACTTGCATTTTAAAAATATGCATGCATTTAATCCATATGCACATATATACATTTAAGTTAGAAGAGAAGGTTTTATTTTTTTTTAATACTGTTACTTTTTTTTACATAATCTCTATACCCAGCATGGGGCTCAAACTCACAACCCTGAGACTGAGTCACATGCTCTACTAAGTCAGCCAGGTGCCCCAAGTTAGAAGGGAAGATTCAATTAAGTTACAGATGAACAGAGTAAGAAGTGATACAACTGTACAAATAAGCAGGGTGAAAA
This sequence comes from Martes martes, assembly GCF_963455335.1. Taxonomy (NCBI): domain Eukaryota; kingdom Metazoa; phylum Chordata; class Mammalia; order Carnivora; family Mustelidae; genus Martes; species Martes martes. Next base: position 82,150 of record NW_027666328.1, read on the forward strand.
AAAATTATATGTTTACAAATAATAATGCACTATTTTGTTAGCTAGACATTTTTGATGTTGGAACCTCTGAGTGTATAAATTCAAATGCTTTGCCTAGGGCCCCACTACACTGTACGTTATAGAGGAACTTCCTTTCATATTCCATTTTGTAATTGTTAGGATTTTTTGTATGCAAGCTACATAACCCAAATCTGATTAACCTGAGCAACAGAAAGTATATATTAGATTTATGTAAAGGTTCTAGGAGAATTGAAGGAAAGCTGAGAAATTACATCAGAAAAGATCAAAATCAGGCACCGTGCTGATCTAGGAGGCAGAAAGGAGGGTTCAGTTTACCCCTGGCACTGCCAAAACTGCCTTTTCTCTGTGTCATCAGGTCAAGATTCATGACCCATGAAGAAAGCAAAATGACTTGGCCAAATGAAAAACAAAGTCTCTGACCAAGTCCTCTACCTTCTTTCCTGGTCTCATGACTACATTTCTCGGCTTCCCCTGCCCCCCTCACTTGGCCATGCGGCTGGATTCTCCTTGTGTGTGAGTGATGTAGGCCCATTCCCAGCCTACCCTTCCTGTAGCACCTGCTCCCCCAATCCTGTCTGTAGCTAGAACACAGGCGCACTTCAAGCTCAGCTTGTTCAAATAGACAAGAACAAGTCCCTAGTGCAAGGTGGGTAAACGAGAGGGAAATACCCGAGATTTCTGAATGACTTTGTAAACCAGAACAAGCTAAGCTATTGTGTGGGAGAGAAATATCATTTTTTTTTAAATTATTGGTTTATTTGAGAGAGCACACAAGCATGAGCAAGGGAAGAATGGAAGGAGAATGAGAAGCAGACTTCCTGCTGAGTAGGGAGCTCAACTCTGGACTCGATCCCAGGACCCTGAGAACATGACCTGAGCCCAAGGTAGATCTTTAACCAACTGAGTCACCCAAGCGCCCCGAGAACTATCTTCTTTCAACAGCTGAATTACTGAAGGTCTAGCCTAAGCCCAAAAACATACTATCTAGCTTGGGTTCTTCATGTTATAGCTGAGAATATATTAAAAAAAAAAAAAGGCATTTGACTAAAATAACAACAACTGTTGGCAAGGACATGGAAAAAGGAACCGTCGTGCATACACACTGTTGGTGAGAATGCGAACTGGTGCAGCCACTGTGGAAAACAGTATGGAAGTGCCTCAAGAAATTAAAAAGAAAACTACCATATGATGCAGTGATTCCACTATCAGGTATTTACCCAAAGAAAACAAAAACACTAACTGGAAAAGATACACGCACCCCTATGTTTATTGCACCGTTATTTACAACAGCCAAATATGGAAACAACCCAAGTGTCCATCAATGGATAAATGGATGAAGGTGGTATATACAGATGATGGAATGTCAGTCATAAAAAAGAATGAGATCTTGCCATTTGCAATAATATGGATGGATCTAGAGGATTTAATGCTAAGTGAAATAAGTCAGAATAAGACAAATACCATACAATTTCACTCATATGTATGATTCAAGAAACAAAACTAACAATAAAAAAAGAGACAAACTAAAACAGAAACTCTTACCTATAGAGAATTGGTGGTTACCAGCAGGAGGTGGGTGGGACGATGGGTGAAATAAAGGGATTTAAAGTGCACTTATGATGAGCCCTGAGTAATAGATAGAATTGTTGAATTACTTTATTATACACCTGAAACTAAAAAAACATGGCATGTTAATTATTCTGGAATTAAAATAAATAAAAGATATTTGTTTGACCAAACCAGCAAGGCTGCACAAAATGGTAGAAGGATAATATCCTTCAATGAAACTGAAGAACCCTGGACAGGAAAAAAGGGAGCTAGCTGTCTTAAATAATTAGTAGAGAATGGATGGTTAGGATGGAAGGGGAAAGGGCCCATATTCCCATCTACAGTAGGATGTCTCCTTATTCCCTCCACCTCTCTTTTTGACATATTGAAGAACTCACTTTTATAAAGGGTCACAACTTTAGGCATATAAACATGCTCCTCCCCTCCCCCCAAAAAACTAGCAAGAAAGCCCAAAAAACAAATGAACCAACCTAATCCTGTTTCTCTGCACCTACGAGCTCATTTTTATCCCTCCCCTCTTTTGGCAAAATTTCTTAAAGTGCTGTCCATAGTAACTATCTCCAGCACTATATACCATTTTCTCTGTTTGAAGTGATCAACTATTTCACATCTAAAGGGCACAGAGGATAATGTGGAAAAAAATAACCATATATCCAATTTTCCAGAAAATGATAAAAACACCAGGAAAGCCCCATTTACTCCTTTGATCATTTCACTAAACACACACACACACACACACACACACACACACACACACAGAGTTACGAACTGTACTGAACCTGCCTATATTTCTACTGCCATATCATGTTACAATCCCAAAATAAGACAACAGGATTTTTAAATTTGGGGAATTTTTTACAGGGCCTTGCTGAATGGATCATTCTTCAATTTGCTTTTGTTTCAATGTTGTGTTTTGAAATTTATCCACATTGACACATGCAATCATACAGCCTCTATAAATTCAGTGTAAATTCATTTTCTCTCTGGTATATTTATTTCATGAATATTATACATGTAATTCAACATTCTCTTTTGAAGGTCATTTAATATGTATTTGTCATATGTACACATGTATATGTATATGCATACATATGTATATTACATCTACAATTTTATATATATAATTATAGCTATGAGCATTTTGGCATCTTGTACATAACTTTGTGCATATCTGAATTTTTCATGGAGTTGTATAGAAATTGAATATTCATGTCTTACATCAACTCTAGAAAAACTTCATGACTGGCCATTCTACAACTTTGACTCACACTTGCCGTTCTGCAACTCTATTATTTGTGCTCATCTTTTGCCCTCACATTTCAGTTTACTACATCTTTATCATCCAGTTTACTAACTCACTTCTCAGCTATGTGTACTATCTAACTGCCTGTTTAATCCAGCAGCCACTGTACTTGAAAGAATCTATAAGCAATTTTGTTTTTTACTTTTTAAATGTAAATTTCTCATTTCTCTTTGTTTGTTTAAATCTGCCTTGCCTTATGTGCTTGGTTCCCCCTTTTCTTTCTTTCATAATGTAAATATAGTCATTAGAGTCCACACGTGTTAATTCAATGACTGCAAATAGGGGGTTGTTTCTGCTGTTAGTTTCTTTTGCTGACCCCTGCCTCTGGAAACTTTACTTCTCATGTGATTTGAATTGGGCTGTAAAAACATCTTAGTGTGTGTGTGTGTGTGTGTGTGTATGTGTGTGTGTGTTCTTTTACAGTATTTTATATTTGTTTTGCCAGGTGTCCTATGTTATTTTAAACCCAGCATCATTCATTAAATTTTTAGCTTCAAGTTTCCTCCAAAACACAGAAACTGAGCATTTGAACATGAAATAGGTATCAGGTCTGTTGTTACCAATTCTTAGGTGTTATTTTTATCCTTTTCAGCAGTCAAGTGAAGACAGACAAGATTTCATATTGTCTCTTTGACAGTGACCAGAATCATTTTCAATTACATTTCTTCACTGAAATTATAGCCCTTCGATAAAACTGGCTGAGGGAATTTCAGTAAAACCATCATCCTTTACACAAGTTCAAAACCCTGTCTCTTGCCCACCCACCCCCGATATGATAATTAAAGAAGGTCTATCTGCTGTTGAGATTGGCAGTGCCCCCAGGACAGTGGAAGCCAAAGAGACCTCTCTCTATTCCGGCTTTCCATCTCATCTCACTGGTGACCTGGATGGAATTTCTCTTCTTTTTCTAGCTAGTT